>NW_015631094.1:245450-279528 GCF_001515625.1 Sinocyclocheilus rhinocerous | reverse complement strand
CCCCGCATTGATTGTTCTCTTTTTCTGCAATATTTTGAATGAACAACGCAGCAGCACCGCATCTAGAGGGTTCAACTGGATAGGCTAACAAAAGCATTAAAATGCAATGACACTTACACCGTCGTCGCATTTTGTGCGCCACTGATAATACTGCCTGACGCACACCTAAAATTCGAATGCAATGTTTTTGCATTCAAATGTGGATTTTTATTTTAAATTCAACGAATATTCGAAATTCTAAAAAAATTTTGACAGCCCTAGTTTGCAATTCCAGTTGGTGACACTAGAAGTGCAGAAACAACACACTTCACCTTTGATTTGGAAAGGAATTGCAATTTGAATTGACAGAAATTCACGGGCGGCAACTGTTCTCCGGCAGGTCGTAGAAAAGCTTGTGGTGTGGTGTGGTGGATGGAGGCTCGTATTGATCTGCTCTGGTCCTGGCAACATTTAGAGCATTACGCAATGCTCCTCTAACAAGCCATTATGGCCAGTTTGACTGACAGCTGGACTCACAGACTTAGACTGCTGAAGAATGAAACATCCGTCAATCAATCAAAACACTCAAGCTGCCAATCAATCAGCCGCAGCAGAATACACAGAGATTGATAGATGCATTTATGTAGAACGGACACCATCGTAGTCACAACACACATCTGGACAGCTACATTCTGATCATGAGGAACCAACTGCTCACACAAAAGGGAGAAAGAGAGAGAGAGTTCATAAAAAGACTGAATGACAAAAGAAACTGTTTAATTGACAGCTTGGATGAATATCACAAAGCCTGGTTTATTTTATTCCAAAATCAATATATATTCTGCTTAATTAAAATTATGTATATTAAAATGTTTACTATTATTATTATTACTACTACTACCATTATTATTATATCATTTTATGACAATTAAGCATATTCTACACCCACCCCTAGATCATTACTTTTCTTACATTAAATAAATAAAAAATAATTATTGAATAAATCAATTATTAATAATAAAAGATTAATATTAAATAAATAATAGTGATAATTGCTGTGGATATTATGGATTTAATATATTTTGATTTCATTAATTATATATTGTAAATGTAGCACAACAATTCAGTAATTATAGTAACAAGAATCACTACCAATAATGGTGAAAAGTATAAATAAATAAAAAAAACTAACAAACAGACAAATAAACAAACAAACAAAAAAAAAATGTCCGGACACATAACAGTGCATAGACTATGGAGAAAATGTGTTGAATAATTAGGGCTTGGTATCGAGTTCGATACTTTTTAGGCAATTGCCTCGATACCATAGAGCAGTGTTTCCCAACTGGGGTGCCGTCTGTCGAGAGCAGGAAAAATAAAAAGTTAAATATCTTAACCCTACTGTTAGACCTCCCTGAAAAATTAAAAAGCCATTTATTTAATTCGAAGGCCTGTCGTCTGCAGTTCTTCCCTGTTGTACCGAATATCTATACTTTTCAAATTATCATATCGAAGTTAGAAATTCAAATATTGTGACAAAATAAATTTTGTAGGGTGCCACAAGTTTGTTAAAATTTCCAAAGGGTGCCGCGACTAAAAAAAGGTTGGGAAACACTGCCATAGAGTATCGAAAATCATCTTGTCGTTTGGTATCAAATTTAGATACCTAAGGGGTTAATCTCATCAACGTCAGTGAGCCAATAAACCTGCAGCACTAGGTGTGTTTGACTAGAAGCAGTGCGGCGCAGATCGATCAGTGTTTGACATCCGTGAGAGCGATTTGAAAGCGTATGGAGCAGTCTGCTATCTATAGCTCTCATGGTACTGTAATACACAGATCGGTCTGCACAGTCGGTCCACGTCACCAGTTACACTCAGAGATGTGGCTCACACGTGAGGCAGTAGTGTAAATACGTCCCAGCCCCCTTAGATGTAAGGCTACATTTACACTGGTGCATTTCTGTTTTAAAATGAAAACGATCCTCGTCATACTGGCGTTTCCACTGCATTTCAAGCCAGCTTTCCACTATCTCCATTGGTCATTCATTTCCAAATGGGAGTAGCATGGGAGCTGCGTGGAGTTTCGATCATATGCAGATATCCGTTCATACTACACGACCGAAAGTGCGTGTTACATGACCATTCATACACACTGTAACATGTAATGTTGCTGAAATTAAATATGTTATTTCCTCCGAGTCAGAGCAGCGATCATGGAAGAGAGAACACAGGAAGACAGCGCTGGAAGCTGCTAATGCTCATCAGCAAATCAGTGGAAAGTGGCTCAGGAGATGAGTCTTTGAGTTTGTATAAACATCAACAAGCTGAAAAATAAAAAGTAAGAAAAATAAGTTTTTGTTTTTTTAAAAATGTAATCTTGTTAAAATTGATTTCATAAAATTGGTATCAGCATTGAGTCTCTCCAACTAGGTGACAACGTAGCGTTAAATCACCATTGAACAGACACAAGCAACCACCGCACTGCTGTCTATTGGACTGCAGAAAGATACTAACTTTTCAATCTGCTACGTTACTGACTGTACTGACAAACTATGCTGACACCGTGTCTGCGCCGCAACAGGACGCGACAAAGCGACCGTTGAAAATCATTTGAACTTTGTGTCAACACGTCATAAATAGAACGAGGCATCAGTTTACTGCATCTAGTGTAGACAACATCACTGATTATAATGGGTTCTATTCTTCACTGGACGCGAGCGGTGTATTTTGTTGCGCCGCGCAATGTGACCGATGTGATAAGCATGAGTTCTGGGCTGCGGCGCGGCCGGTATAAACACCAGCATTGACTGAGTGGCCGCGATCAGCTTCGGTGGCCGTACCACAGGCTTTAATGCGCCTAATAATAATAATTATTAGTAAATTTATAATATTAGTATTATTACATTTAATTTAAATTTAATTTATCTGTTAATAGCATTTTTTCAATTATATTCCTTAGTTAACCCATCAAATGCTGCCATTCACTGTTAACTCTTAATATTTTATTGAACATAAAATATCAGCAGAAAAAAAAATAGATCAAAGTCAAAAGCTTATTATAATGTAACCAACATTTTTGCGAGATTCACCTGCCTCAGATGGGAAAGACTGGGGCGTTGAAGCACAATTTTGCTTTTACACCACAGACATTGCTAATACTTTGAGACAAACCATTGATGATAGTTCTAGAACCAACACCACATGTAGATGAGCGTGTGCAAAGTCTACGAATGAGATCTATCAAGAATGCTAGTCAGCGCACCAAAGTCCGGACAGAATAGCCGTCTACTGCCTGCCGCCCGCTTCGCTTGGCAGCTCTGACCTGGACACGGGTGCCAAGACGGGTGGACGTGGTGCCACATTCAGAGGGCCAGGCAGGAGGCATAATGACCATCTGTGAGGGCTGGCACCTGGACCAGCCAGCATTCTCCCTCCAAAAATCCATGTACTGTACATGGGTGACTTCCTCCTAAACCTCTGCCATCTACCTCTCACAGCCTACAGAGCATTCTGCTGAAAAGACTGCTCAGAGTGACTTCCATTTAGGACTGGATTTTTCACTGAACTGGTTTGATGTAAATAATGACACTATTGTCTTTTTGAGCTGCTTTACAGCAGAATCTGAATTGTCTCCATAGTTATGTTTTTAAATTATATTAATTGTTTTTGGTATTTTCCTGTTATCTGTGTGAAGCTGCTTTGACAAAATCTATATTGTATAAGGCACTATCCCCCTTATTTTTCAACACGGGAAGCTAGCTGTTTTCTGTGAATGTGTGAGACTTTTGGTTCATTAGCTGCTATAGGGACCTGAAAATGGCTTTAAATCTCACTCATCTTATCAATTAGTTTTGTAAGATCCACATCACGTTCAGCAGCAGCAACTCTTAAAGTAATAGCAGCCAAATAACCTAATAACCCAGCTGCTGTGATGTCTGTTAATCAAAGAACAAAAGAAAAAATAGGAAATCAATCATTTTTGTAGCTTTAAGGATTCATCTAGATTTAATTTAAAATTTAGTGTTTAAGTGTTTGGTATACTTGCCTTCAGTCATAAAAAAAGATGCCTTTAAACAAATATTAAAAATATTTTATTTTTTAACGTCTTTATGTTGTTTCTACATTAATTTGAAGATTAAATGTGAAATTATTGCAACATAAAAGTATATTTAAAAACTTTAATGTTAGGTGGGATTAATCGTGATTAATTTCAGAAAAAAATGTGTGATTAAGTAGTTAATTGTATTATTGTGTGTATATATACACGTGTATAAAATTGATCAAAAGTAACATTCATCCCACAATTTTAAAAGAGATTTCTTTTTTAAATATATTCTTTTGAATTTTTTATTCAGCAAAAAAATCTTAAAAATAAAAGTATAACAAAAATATTATGCACAAAAAAATTTATTAAATAATAATAATAACAATAATAATAATAAATGTTTCTCAAGCAGCAAATCAGAAAAATTTAATGATTTCTGAAGGATCACACTGAAGACTGGAGTAATGATGAAAATTCAGCTTTAGGGCTGTCGCAATTCGTCGACTTTATTCGACTATTCGATTTTTTTAAATCCTCGACTTTATTTTGCTCGCGTTATTAATCAAAAAGCCTGTCTAATGAATTGAGTTTCACAGTTTTATCTTTATCAAATTCTGTTTTCCATTATTTTCTGGATTCCATTTGAATGGTTCCATTAACTTTTAATAATCAAAAGCATCTCCAATTAATTGATTTTATTTATTTTTTTATTTTTTTAAGTTTTTTTTTTTTCAGAAATACTGCACATTTACATTTTTCTCCTAAATAAATTCTGGTAAATAATATTTCTGGTAAATACTCCTTTTTAAAAAGTGTTTTTTGATTTATAATTTTATTATTAGTAGACTATAACAAGTGGATGTGTTGTCATTCTTACATTATAATACTGAACTTTGAGTTCAGTGATTTGGACTATGAGATGGACACTTGCTTCTTGCATTTATGTTGCACTTTACTTTTTTACTTTTGGATTTCATTTGGTTTAATGAAATATAGTTTAATAAAATATTCTTAAGTAAAATTGTTGATTTTTTTTGCGGGAAATTAATCGTTTAGATTTATCGATAAATTAGTCGATAGATTAATCGAAATAAAAACAGTCGTTAGTGGCAGCCCTATTCAGCTTTGCATCAGAGGAATACATTACATTTGAAAATATATTGAAAAAGAAAACAGGTATTTCAAAGTGTAAAAATATTTCACAAACTTACTGTTTGACTGTATTTTTTTAATAAATGCAGCACTGGAGAGCATAAAAGACTTAAATTAAATTAAATCTTAATTCAATTATCTTAAATGAAAAAATTCTTACTAACCACAGGGTCTCCATGATTTTGGAGCTAACAAGATTTTGATCATACAATCCACCTCTACTTCATGAGTCAATTGATCTCTCTTCCGATAATAAATAGTCTAAACTTGTGTCAGCAAAAGAGTCTTGGACAAATGCATTTTTTGGTGTTGAATCAGCAGAGAGTGAGAAATCGCTATGCAATATAGGTTTAATAGTAAGCACTAAAACTAGTGCTGAATTGTCGTAGGATTGCGCAGATCTGTCGGGGAAACAGTTAGGCTCTGCCCTCGGCTTCTGCCCGTCCCGCCCTCTTGGCTTTAGCGGTGCTGGACTGACCTGGCCATACTCCAGCCGCTCTGGAGCTCAGCCAGTTCTGAGGAGAGAAAAAGGAGAGAGGGAGAGAGGGAGCGAGAGAGGTGGAGCAGCGCAATGACCCTGTTCTTCAGGGAGAAGCGGACAGGGAAGGATAGGGAGAGAAAGTGAAAGAGAAATGCACCGTAAGCCAAACGAATCTTTCAGCCACACAAAGAAACTGTCCCTATAGAGGAGACAAGGTGACCATGATTGCTCCATAACTCTCAAAAACATCTTCATTATGCACATGACATTAGTGCTGCAATGTGCCACAAGTTTAATCTTCATCCCTTAAAACTCTGCATAACTTAAAGCCCTGATATAGCAGTTTGTGCATGTGCTATAGTCATGCACGCTGTAGTGATCAACACTAGATATTAAGGTTTTTAATAAAGTCTTTTAGACTCACTAAAGCTGTACTTATAATTAAAAAAAGTAAAAATTTGTAATATTATGAAATATTACTACAGTTTAATATAACACTTTCTATTCAAAATAATTTAAAATGCATTTCATTCCTGTGTGAATTTTCAGCATCATTACTCCAAACTTGGTCACACGATCCTTCAATCTAGTATGCTGATTTGCTGCTCAAACAGTTATGCTGCTCAATATTTCAATAGACAGACGGACGGACGGATGGATGGATGGATAAACAGACGGATGGATGGGAGGACGGATGGATAGATAGATGATAGACAGAGTGACAGATGGATGGATGGATAGAACAATGGATGGTTGAACTATAGATAGATAGACAGACAGACGGATGGACTATAGATGGATGGGTGGATGAACTATAGATAGATGGATGGATGGATGTATGGGTGGGTGGATGGATGGATGGGTGGGTGGGTGGATAGATGAACTATAGATGGATGGATGGATGGATGGATGGATGGTAGGGGTGTGCACAAATAGTCGAACATTTGAATATTCGGTCTGTAATTATTATTTTAAAAAAAACACTATTCGAATTTTACTATGTGTTGATTTGCTGGCCGTAAATGCAGGGAATCCATGATAAATCCTAAGCAGTTATAACTAAATGCACTGGGTGGCGCTGTGGAGCATGTTAACAAGTTTATAGTATTTGATCACAGAATGTCGTCATCTACCTCACGAAGTCTGGATTTACTTTGAGCAAAATGATCTTACTAATGATCTGACAAAATGTAATTACTTCTGATCAAATTAATTAGTGAAATTGATTTATCATAATATCACCACCACAATGAGAAATCACATGAAATCCAAACACAGTCGACTGAGGAAAGACAGCTGTCCATCAATGCATTCGCGAAGGGAGAGTGGTTTAACACAAAGCGCTAAGAAACTGTTAGCACATGTTATCTTTGTCAGCGCGTTCTTATTGTTATCAGATTGAGGGAACAATGTAAACACATTAAATATAGGCCACCTCGAGTATATGTACATTCTGTATTGTAATTGGCACGGTTTGCTTGATTTTTCCATTTACTCTGCTTGATCTTGAATTAGTGCTGACCAAAGTTTAGTATGACCAAAAATGTATATCACAGTATTTTTCCAAATTATACCGGTTTCACGGTACATGATGGTATTTTTTTTTTCATGCATGACCGGGTGTTAACCATATTGACTTAGAATGCCCTATTTTTTGGAAAATTCCCATCCCTAATGGATGGATGGATGGGTGGATGGGAACCAGAAGTTATACTGTATGTCATGCAAGATGAAAAGAGGGAAAAATCCAACAGAAGCAGTGAATGGCAGTGTTGGGTTGATTAGCATATGGGTCACACCCATTCATGAGCCTAGCTCTGTCCTGATGTGTTCTTATCTGTAGTGCTGTTTGTGTCTCTCTGACTCTTAAGAGCTCATCTATAATTCAGTGCTCTAAATAAAGAGACAGCGCTGTGATAAAACACGAGTCTGGGAGCACCGGCGGACTCTCCAAACCCATCACCGTAGGGCCAGAACCCAAAACACACACAACACACACACCTCTGAAGGGTAAGTGTGTGAGGATGCAATATTCCCATACTTCACATCTTTCTGACGAAAGTAAAGCCTTTTCTTGATAGGTACTTTATGTATATGCTCTAAAAGGGGAAATTAGAGGATCAAACAGCCACTATAAAACCAAATAAATTTTTATAAAATCTAAAGCAAGAAGTAAAATACAGTAAAAATGCATCTAAAAATAATCAAGACACGTTTTCAGTAAAAAAAATTTAATTGATGATGCAACCGAATAAGAATTTTGAGTCAGTTCATTAAAACTTTATGAAATGACTCATGGAAATTTGTTATAGCTACTGAAGTTTAAATCAGAAATGCTAATGAAAAGACAGGAAGGAATCACACAATTAGTGAAAGATGCTGCCTTTAGGAAACTTAATAACCCAATAAAAGTGTATTAAATCATCACAAATGTTCAAATCAAAGTTATGATGAATATTTAACATATCGCTCAGCATAAGTAGGCAGCAGTTACACGACCATCTTTAGCAGACAGTTGTGGTGTGGGAGAGCTTCAGACTTATCTACTACATTACACACACACACACACGCTTCTTACCGCTTCCTCTGAATGAGGCACACGCTCAGTCAGGCTACTTAATATGCAAACAAATCTGTCTTCATAAACTTCATCAGCACCTGTGTGAATCACATTCTCAAAGCCTCCTCCTCCTCAGACGACCAGCAATCACACAAAAACAACATCTCAGGCACAGATGGCAGCTGCAGACTAATCATTTATTTATTTATGGATTTATATATATATTTTTTTATTAATATTATTTTCAGCAATGATTATTAAGAGTAACCTGCAGAATAGATTGAAACTAGGGATGGAAAATACCACTTATTTTCTTTTTGATCTTATACCAAGTACTATCACAGGCAATACAGATTGCAGCACAGATTGACTGATTAATTTTTCTTTTATCATTTTTTTTATTTTTTGCAATTTCTGGGGATAAATTAAGTAATCAGATCCAATATAACATTATTATTTGAAAGCCATACATTTTATAATGTATAATAAGCACTATAATAAAAGAAAAGAAATACAATAAAATGTATATAATAAATTGTATACAGTACAACATATTATTATACTGTATGTAACAAAAAGGTTCTGCTAACACAGTTCATTTCAATGTTGCCGGATATCACTAGAAAAATGAGTCACCTAATCAGACAAATCAAGGACAAAATAAGCAAATAGCCTCATAAAAAGAAGCTAAAATATGCAAACGCTGGTTTTCTTGCTTCCACAACTAGTATTATTTTTGTATTAATAGTATTAATAAAAACTATTACAGTTTTTCATTAATGTTCTGAGTCTGTTTTTACTTTTATATTTTCTGTCCTCACCACAGTGCAACAGTGAAAACGGACCCCTTTCAAACAGTGTCGCGTGTTAAACATTGTTTAAGCGACATACACCGGTATTGCGGTATTTTAAAAATTCATATCATAACAAAAATAAACACCGGTATTCGGTATGAACCGGTATACCGCCCAGCACTATCTTGAATGCTTTTGTTTTTTTATATGTATTTTTTTTTTTTGTTTACACGTTTTCAACCAAAATAAAACCTTGAGATATAACGTAACGGTGTTGTAGAACATTGTTGTGTAACGGCTAATCATAAGCTTGTTCAGAAATCGTGGCAAAAATGTAATAATTAAAAATAACGTCTTTCTCATTAAACCTCATTTAAATAAACAAATATTCGAATATTCGTTTTTTTTGAGCCCAAATATTCGAATGCAATATTTTTGGAAAATTCCCATCCCTAATGGATGGATGGATGGGTGGATGGGAACCAGAAGTTATACTGTATGTCATGCAAGATGAAAAGAGGGAAAAATCCAACAGAAGCAGTGAATGGCAGTGTTGGGTTGATTAGCATATGGGTCACACCCATTCATGAGCCTAGCTCTGTCCTGATGTGTTCTTATCTGTAGTGCTGTTTGTGTCTCTCTGACTCTTAAGAGCTCATCTATAATTCAGTGCTCTAAATAAAGAGACAGCGCTGTGATAAAACACGAGTCTGGGAGCACCGGCAGACTCTCCAAACCCATCACCCTAGGGCCAGAACCCAAAACACACACAACACACACACCTCTGAAGGGGAAGTGTGTGAGGATGCAATATTCCCATACTTCACATCTTTCTGACGATAGTAAAGCCTTTTCTTGATAGGTACTTTATGTATATGCTCTAAAAGGGGAAATTAGAGGATCAAACAGCAACTATAAAACCAAATAAATTTTAATAAAATCTAAAGCAAGAAGTAAAATACAGTAAAAATGCATCTAAAAATAATCAAGACACGTTTTCAGTAAACATTTTTTAATTGATGATGCAACCGAATAAGAATTTTGAGTCAATTCATTAAAACTTTATGAAATGACTCATGGAAATTTGTTATAGCTACTGAAGTTTAAATCAGAAATGCTAATGAAAAGACAGGAAGGAATCACACAATTAGTGAAAGATGCTGCCTTTAGGAAACTTAATAACCCAATAAAAGTGTATTAAATCATCACAAATGTTCAAATCAAAGTTATGATGAATATTTAACATATCGCTCATATAACTATTAAAACCCTGTTGACAATCCACGACCGCCAATGTATAAGCAACTTTTTTCCATGTTGTAGCTTGAGACAAAATTTCACATTAAACAATAAAATCAATAGCTTAAAAAACCCTTACTATTATTATTTTAAATCAAATTGTAATTGTTACATATACAATTACACATTGTATTTATATTAATCAAATGAATAAATATTAAAATGAATATTTTTATGATAATCAATCCTCTGCAGGACCAACCTAATTTGAACAGGGTAAAATGAGTTAAACCTTTTTCCATTGGTAGCTAAACACAAACGTATAATAACCCACATTTTTAAAAACCGTGTTCACAAGTGAGAGACACAGGTTTGCATTTGACTCCATTCCACTGGGTCTAAGCAATAAACCTGCAAAAAGACTCTCCAAAAATGCATCGAACAAAATCGCTATAAAGAGCAGATGCATTTGCATGCTTTTTTGGAGAAGGCCAGTTTGGAGCTCAGAGGTGTGGGCGTTTAACAAGTCGCCAACAGCTCATCTTCATTTTCAATTCATTTTCCGCCCTCGTAGCAGGAGATCTGCCCGGCACGTTTGTGAGAGCCAGTGCGCTTTCACAACCCTCCTCTGAGGAAGAGTGTGTACGATCGAGCGAATTATGTGCGAATGCAAGAAAAGGTTACTTGACCAGAATGTGTGTTTGTGTGTCATGTGTGCTGTCTAGGAGGCTTTAACACACACACAAACACACATCAACCCACAACAGACTGCAAGAATAACACACTGATGACTCAAGCTTTCAGCAGACACACAGACGCAGACAAACATGCTTGAATGAACTCACACACAAGGGCCGCGCAAAGGCCATCTACAGCATAAATAAGACATAAGATAGACCGAGTATAGCACATGACATCAGCGCTCAGGACACTCAGACATTCAAGCAATTCGACATGTAAACAGGGCGATTTTCCTGATGCACTTCCCTCTGAAAATTTAAAGAGATAGTTCATCCAAATATGAACATTTTGGCATTTCTTAAAAACTCATGAGTTTCTAACACAAAAAAAAGAGAAATTTGTATGTTTTTTGGAACACAAAAGGAGAAATTTTTAAGTCCTGATTGGTTTTCCAATGCAATGCAATGCACATGCATGTGTATGTATTTATATATATATACATAATAAACATACACAGTACACACATATATTATGTAAACAAAATTGTTTATTTTGGATGCGATTCCGTACCCACTGTATATATATATATATATATATACTGTATATGATTTTTGTAGAATACAATTTTAAATATTGATATCTACATTTAAAATAAATAGAAATAAAAATATATATCATATAGGGGTGGGGGAAAAAATCGATACAGCATAGTATCGCGATATTTTCCGCGGCAATACTGAATGTATGGACTTACTTCGGATTTGTAAACAAGGAGGGGATGTAAGTAGGGATGCACAGAGAAAATAGGCTACGTATAATAATAATAATATATATGGCGCGCCGCGTCGCGCCCCGCCGTGTTCAGCGTGCATGTTTCACTTTCCTCGTCATTGCACGGTTTGACGCTCCGCTCAATATTCCGATCTATGAATGTGCGTTCCGCTCGTGTACCGCTCATGCTCATCGGAAAAGCAAAGTCCGCCCAAATAACGCGCTGACAGGAAATTTCTATGCAGTATAGGCCTACTTGTTCCGGTTTGCACTGTTCAAAATACCTGTAGTAGCACAGCAGTGCATACCTGTTTACATTTAATTAAGGTGGACTAGATTAGACCACTGATCTATAATAGAGAACATTATATATAGATCAGTGGACTAGACTGTAATACATTTACTGCTTACACGTCTCACACATGTTGAATAATGCATGAAGCTGCATATGGTGGTTTGATATTGCGTATGTGCTGCTCCGACTCCAGCATCAGACAAATGAATACATCACAACTACAGTCCATCCGGGCCAGAAACACCAGGACTGGCTGGGAGTGTTATGGTCCAAAAACAGCAAGCACGCCATGTCCTCATGGACGCATTAAACATATGGTATAAAGTAACATCGGTCCCTGCTCAGAGAGCGTGTTTACAATCAATACTAATTCAGCGAGGAGGGGAAACAGGGGAAAAGAGACTGATAGAGAGGGAGAGTGAAAGAGTGGAAAGGCGCCGTTGGCAGTGAGCAGGTCTCCAGGCGAGACTTTCAGCACCATCTGTTTCCTGATCCGCAGCCCCAGTCCTAAACCCGGTCCTACACAAGCCTGAACCCAGCTGAAGCAGCACAGACAGGGTCTAAACAGGTTATCAAGACAAACAAATCCCACACAAAACCCCTAAAGTCCTTCAAGTCCAGTTCAGCCTCAGACTATGAATAGAAAATGTGCTTAACATCTTTCCTACATTTCTTGCCTTTATTTCAACCTCTCTTTCCACAATGCCACTTTTTCACTTTCCTTTGTATTTTTCTTTGTTTTCCTCATTCCTGCCTAGTCTACGGTAGCATTCTTCAAACTTCATCCTTCCCTTCCTTATTCCTCGTTTTCTTTTATTCTTTATTTTCGTCTTAAATACTTTCCACCTTCTTCCTTAACTACAGGATTTACTATAAAAGTCCCAGATTTCAAACTCTAGCCAAGAGAAAACCGACACGTCCAACTGTACTTCTCAGAAATGAAACAATGCGAATCCTTCAGAGATACTGTGTGTTCAGCATGGACATGAACATGTTTCTAAGCTCCAGTGTGGTACCAGAGTCCTCAGACTCCAGCGGTCTGTGTGTGGCTCTCTGACCAGGCCAACATGTCTGTACACAGATGCCATGGTCTGTCTCGTCTCTTTTAGCAGGAGCAGAAGGAAACCACATCGGGGTAACCAATGTGTTTGTGGCTAGCCAGCAATCCACTGCTACTCCAGATCCAAGAGGAGAGAGAGCGCACACACACACAAACATATATACATATACAACTGCCGTTTGGATACATAGAGGCAAAAAATATTTAAAATATATAAAAATAAAATATATAAAGACAAAATAATTAAAAAAATAAAATATAAATTTTAAAGGGAGAAATTAAAAAAAAATAGATGGACAGACAGACATAAACAGACTGGTGGATGTACAAACAGAGAGATAGATCGAACAATAGAACGATAGATAGAACAACAGACAGAAAGATAGACAGACAGACAGACACCAAGAAAGCAAGACAGACAGACAGACGGACAGACAGACAGACAGACAGAAAGAAAGAGACAGACAGACAGACAGACAGAGACAAAGAGACAGACAGACAGACAGAAAGAAAGAAAGAAAGAAAGAAAGAAAGAAATTTCAAACTCTAGCCAAGAGAAAACCGACACGTCCAACTGTACTTCTCAGAAATGAAACAATGCGAATCCTTCAGAGATACTGTGTGTTCAGCATGGACATGAACATGTTTCTAAGCTCCAGTGTGGTACCAGAGTCCTCAGACTCCAGCGGTCTGTGTGTGGCTCTCTGACCAGGCCAACATGTCTGTACACAGATGCCATGGTCTGTCTCGTCTCTTTTAGCAGGAGCAGAAGGAAACCACATCGGGGTAACCAATGTGTTTGTGGCTAGCCAGCAATCCACTGCTACTCCAGATCCAAGAGGAGAGAGAGCGCACACACACACAAACATATATACATATACAACTGCCGTTTGGATACATAGAGGCAAAAAATATTTAAAATATATAAAAATAAAATATATAAAGACAAAATAATTAAAAAAATAAAATATAAATTTTAAAGGGAGAAATTAAAAAAAAATAGATGGACAGACAGACATAAACAGACTGGTGGATGTACAAACAGAGAGATAGATCGAACAATAGAACGATAGATAGAACAACAGAAAGAAAGACAGACAGACAGACAGACACCAAGAAAGCAAGACAGACAGACAGACGGACAGACAGACAGACAGAAAGAAAGAGACAGACAGACAGAGACAAAGAGACAGAAAGAAAGAAAGAAAGAAAGAAAGAAAGAAAGACAGACAGACAGACAGACAGACAGATAGATAGATAGATAGATAGATAGATAGATAAAAATTAAGTCTCTGTGACATCGGGATCATGTTTGTTTGTTCATGTTTGTCAGCTGTTTTTCCACTGCTTATGTCTGATAAACTTCTCAGGTTATTGTTTCAAGCGCAGCATCATATATGAAATGAGTCAGTCTCCATATCTCTGTGAAACTGCACCAGGCGCAAAAACCGTGATTTTGTTCCTCATATTTTCATTTTGATGACTTAAAAAAAAATACACCACAAATTGCCACACATTTCTAGAGAAAAATAAACCCTAGACAAACTTCCGATGGTACATTTTTCCACTGAATTCAAAGTTGTTAAAGAGACCCAAAAATGAAAACTGTCATCATTTTCTCATCCTCATATCGTTTCAAATCCAGAAGACTTTGATTTAAAACTGTTCATCATATAAAACAATTGCGCCACTTCACAAGATTTGGATTAAACAACATTATTTATATGGATTTATTTTATGCTGTCTTTATGACCTTTTTGGATCTTCAAATTTTTGGTTACCTGAACTTTCAATGGAAATAACATTAAAAATAATTTTTTTTTTTTAAAGATTAACCAAAGTCTTCTGGGTTTGGAACACAAATCATGACAGAATTCACATTTTTGGGTGAATTATCTCTTTCAAAGACCCGTAAAAAACACCAATCAGATGCTCTTATTCAGCAACCTTGTTTGATGACCTATGACCCTTGGCTATGCCAACAGGGATGCCCACAGCTGACTGGACTACACACACGCATGCACGCATGCACGCACACACACACACACACACACAAAATCTGGTTAGCTATTCTTGTAGGGACTTCTCCATAGGCGTAATGGTTTTTATACTATACAAACTGTATTTTCTATCGCCCTACACCAACCCTACACCTAAACCTACCCCTTACAGAAAACTACTGGCAATTTTTGAATTTCATAAAACACCGTTTTGTATGTTTTTTAAGCCTTTTGTTTTACCATTTTTACGTTTTATTACATTATTCACATTTGTGTCCTCATAAACCATATATACCAGTACACACACACATACACACACACACACACACACAGAGAGAAGACTCGGTCCTACCAGGAGGAATGTGATTGACTCCAGATGGCTTCAGAAGTTCCAGTGGCTGTTCTTTACTGGGAAGTCCATCTGTGGGAGACAGAGAGAAACCATTCCAACTGAGAAATGCTGAGGATCAGGGAAGCATAAGTCATCAGGATATTGTATTACAGCTCTGCACACAAATTACATATGCAACATATGGACCGTTGCCAGGGAAGATACCATATTTTGAAGCAAATGACTCAGGGATTGACATACACTCACTATCTTTAAGGTAACAAAACTGTCTCTATTTACTGTTATACATGCTCCTAGTCTCATTATGCATTAATGCAACACAAAACAGATTCTCTTTGTTATTTTGCATCAAAAACATAATAACTTTTCACCTCTGATACAGCTTTCATATCAGGTCCCAGATGCTTTTTCTCTGAAATTTCACTCAGGAATTTTTTGCCGTATTTTCAATATTCTATACTGAACTTACTGAATGTAAAATGTACGTCTACCTCTCAAAGCCTACCTTTTATTTGCATCGGTTTAAATCCAGCGTCTACCCTGAGAAAGGTCCACAGCGCACATGAAATGAACACGCAACAGATTTCCTAAAGCAGGATTTGTAATTATGTGGAAAGGCAAAACAACATCAGTAGGCATGATAACTCTGGGAGAAGCAGCTATAAATAGCCTAGATCTCTAAAAGAGGAAGAGAGAGAGAAACGCTCACTGCAGGATACATGAGAGCATTAGCATTCACAAACACACACACGCACACACAGGAGCACAGGAACCATAAAACCCGCACATCTCATTTCATAATAATCCACCAGAACAAAGGAAGAAAACGTGCACAGGGGGAATCTCACTAAACCGGTTATAAACACATCCATATTATTTCATATTGTGACTAAGACAATTAAGCAATTAAGCACTTTTTATTACGGTAATGTGGGGAAAAAAACTCATTATAAAAAACTTATATTATATTATTATAAATTTATTTTAAGTATTTATCCATTAAAGCAGTAGTTTTTGTGGGATTTCTTGATATATTGACAAGAATCAGCCAAGATTTGGCTTGTTTTTTTTTTTTTTCAAGATTCTCAGCTGTGGCCGATTGCTTTTTTTCAGCAATTGTGTGTAAATCTTAGTAGGCAGATGCTAATTGCTCAATATCTATTAATATTATATTAACCAATGGCTAGCCTTTTTGATATATATATATATACATACACACACACTGTTTGTGTGTATATATATATATATATATATATATGTATGTATATGTATATATAAACAAACAAACTGTATTTAGTTTTTAATTTATGATAAAATAAAAAATATATACTTTTATTAATTAGTAATTTATCATTTATTGCTTATTTATATTATTATAATAATAATATAGTCATGAGAATTTAGGGAGAAAACGTCTGAAATGCAAGAAAATATTAGTGGTACAAAAATAGGCTTTATTTTATTTATACTAATGTTCAAAAGTTTGGGTTGATAAGATTTCATTAAAAAAAAACAAAAAAAAAAACTTTTATTTAGCAAGGACACATTCAATTGATCAGAAGTGACAGTATAATGTTAAAAAAGAGTTCTATTGCAAATAAATGCTGCCATCACAGGAATAAATAAAAGACAATAAATAAATGTTAAAATAGAAAAAAGTTATTTGGTGTATAGTGTATATTTATTTTTTTTAATTAAATATAAATGTATTCATATACATATTAATTACATTTTAAAAAGAGTTCTATTGCAAATAAATGCTGCCATCACAGGAATAAATAAAAGACAATAAATAAATGTTAAAATAGAAAAAAGTTATTTGGTGTATAGTGTATATTTATTTTTTTAATTAAATATAAATGTATTCATATACATATTAATTACATTTTAAAATGAATAAATCTTTTAATGTGAAACGTGAAAAATAACTTTGTGACATTCAGGCGCATTCTCCTCAGCTGTAATGAGTTTGTGTATGGCAGCACCGGGAGCAGCGGTTAATCTAACAGTAATGAGCTTCAGATGCACTTCACACGAGTGAGCTTCTTGACATACTGACCCCGATGTGTCTCGCACCTACTCGCTAAAGACTGTCAGTGAATCACAGCCTGAGAGAGAGAGAGAGAGACGAGGAGTCGAGAAGAAGGAATTCAAAGACTTCACAGTGTTTTATTCATTAGACATTCCAGTCACAGTTTTGCCAGCGGCGGCAGGCGGTGACAGGGCTCAGGGTCGTTTCTACGGATCAACAGCGGCGTCAGTTCCTCTCAAAGTGAGACCGGAGGGCTTTACGCCTCAGTTTGCACAGAACACTGCAGAGAAGAAGAACAACCGCCTCAGAAAACCTGAGAGACGTTCGTATTGTGTTGTTGTTACATATTCAGTTTTTCTACCCTAACATCACTTCAGTAGGCGCCCAATCTGTCCTCAAACCTGCTCTGAACTGCAGAAAGACAGGAAAATTGTCACACAACTGAAAATCAGATGATGACGAATCATCTCTGCTGTATGGAGGTCGAGGGCAATTCTGTGCAGAGCTCAGTGCACTGCCCGTGTGATAGGAAAAGTGAACTTTACAGAACAAAACACTCAGGAATACTTTGTTCTGGTCTGGAGACAACAACGCACACATTTGCTCAGTTTCTTCCCAAAATTTGAGACACTGGTTAACAGTGTTTCCAACAGAATTATGCTTTTACAGCAGCCTCCAAACCCCTTAATATGGCCAACTTACATAAAACTACAAAGGAAAAAAAAAGTGATATTTAAATATATATTTCAAATATATTTAAATATATTTCAAAATAATAAAACCTTAAACTAAAATAATAAAATTAAGTTGCGACTGTTTGAACCCCTTAATTTGTCCAACTTATATACTAAAACTACAACAAAAAAATATATATATATTTTTTTTTAGAACATTTCAATATATTTCATAATAAAACCTTAAACTAACTACAGTAAAATAATAAAGTTAATAACTTTTTTGTGAATGTTTCAAGAGCAACAACTGATAATACATAATAATAAATAATATTTAAAATAAAAGAATAAAAAGAATAAAATAAAAGCTTTTAAAACTAAAATGGAATAAAAGCTTAAGAAAATAAAACAATCATAAGAAAATACTATTTTTGTGGGTATATCCATTACTGTTTGATGATTACAGATTTCAGACTTCAAAGCAAAGCAAAACAAAGCAAAGCAAAAATAAATAAAATAAAATAAAATAAAATAAAATAAAATAAAAAATAAAATAAAATGGCTTTTACATGGATTGATGGATACTTACAATAACAAAACAAACCATGGTTGGCCACTTTGCATGTCATCCAGACAGACTCATCCCACCTAAGATGGGTTTTCTTGTCCAGAATAAGCTGTAAAATGGACCACACTTTATGACTATAATCAAAAGCCTGTATAGTCAAAGGACTACCAAAATAGACACGAGAGCCAAACCTCCACACTCCCAGCCTCAACTACTATCAACCGATCTGCCTTCATACATCTCGACTTAATCATATCTGTGGATCTGATTGAGTGACAGGACCCGAGCGACCTCATCCATTCATGTAATACACACAGGGGCTCAGATAAGAGCTACACTTATCCCTGTGAATTCAGATCAGAACAGAGAGTATCAATCATCCGCTGATAAGAGCCGTTCCTGAGGAACATGCACCGAATAGTGCAGCCAAGACTGAGAAACCCAACAAACCCAGGCTATCTCTGAAAATGAGGCTGCAATTGAAGATTATTTTGATCAATATGTTCAAGAATTATTTCCTAATTATTTTTTTAATTAAACAGATAAAAAATATATTTTTATCTGAAATTATTTCAATTCAAAATGCAGATAAAAAACACAGCTAAAACATAAAACAGTTAAAATCAAACTAAAAACATACAAAAATATGTAAAAACATATATATTATAAACGTTTTATATATAAAACAAAAATATGCACTATGCCCTATGCACAGGATTATGGGATTTCACATTAAGTTATGAATACATATGCCATCTTCAAATACTGATCAGATGAAGGCATCTTACCAGACAAGATGTTACACAACCACTGAACTCGAACATGTCTTGATGCTTCCCTACCACTGTTTACTGGCTGCATTTTTCAGGTTGAGGACACGGCGCATGTGTTTTGTTCTCTTCAGGAGGCAGGTAAACAAGGCAGCCCACAGCAGTGGCCTCGCTCAGCCGTGATTAGCTGCCTCTGTAACCCAGCACGCTCCGCCGCTGAACCCCGCTGAGACCCGAGAGCGAGGAACCTGCAGCAGGTAGGCCGTAACAAACCGCCCCACATCAGCTCGCGTGTTACAATGAGCCCCGAGCCCATCAGGATCTTTATGAGCGTGCCTAACACACAGAACTCCAGCTTTAAACAAAACTTTTGAGTTTCCATGATGCTATTTTTAGCCATTCAGACTCAAGTCATCATTAAAGGCAGAGTAAGTGATTTCTGGTAGACAATGTTGATATGCTACAAGTTTGTTTTGCGATTCGGCCCAAATCAGTTTTCTAAAGTGTTTTTGAAAAATCACATACCCTGCCTTTAATACATGCCAAAATAAAAAATAAAATGAAATAAATAAAATTCAATTCAATTGTGGGTAGGGCTGCCCCCTAATAGTCGACTAATCGTTAAATGTTATTAGTCGCTTAGTTGCAGAAAAACAAAATTCCATAGGCGAAGTCACGCAGTCTGTGACGGACAGATCGTTAAAGAGATAGTTCACCCAAAAATGAAAATTCTGTCATTAATTACTCACCCTCATGTCGTTCTAAACCCATAAGCCCGCCGTCCGTCTTCGCAACATCAAGGTCCAGAAACGTAGCAAGGAGATTGGTAAAATAATCCATGTGACATCAGGGGTTCAATAGTAATTTTACAAAGCTACGAGAATACTTTTTGTACGCAAAGAAAACAAAAATAACGACTTTATCCAACAATTCGTCTCCTCCGTGTCACCCTGGTGCCATTTTGGAGAATATCCACTGATCGTAAACAGCGTATGCTATTGTGTCAGCTGCGCTACGCGGATACGTTTTCTTTGATTTGAACGAAAACAACGTACAATAAAGTACGTTTGTTCGCTGTTTCAAATTGCTTTATAAGTTATTTAATGAAGAAATTAATTTAATGAAGAAATATGAAGGTGAGTTATTTAATGAAGAAATATGAAGGTGAGTACCTCACCTTCAGCATTACAATTATTTTACCCATGCCAGACAGAGACTGAGACGGTGACGCTGCATGTCGTGCCAAACCACGGCAGCGTCAGCTTGAGATCGTTTTTTTGAGATCGGCCTTTTTAGAGACCACCGATCAAACATCCCAACGTGATTTTCAGCCGATAGTGATCGGTAGCCGATCAATCGGAGCACCCTACTTATCATCTGAAATATGTAAGTATTAGCAACTTTACATGGCCGCTCAATCTAATGTTAACCTAGAGAAATGTGCGCTGTTCAAGTGTCTGTGTGGAGTGTGTAAGCTGAACATTAGCGCTCACTGCAGGACAGATGGAGGCGCCGGTGCACTCACCTACTCCTAAAATACTCCGTCATTTTTGGTCATACAGATAAGAGTAATAATCCGTATGAAACATGCAAACAGGCGCGTCCACTACTGCGGAGATGACGAGTCAGTGTCGCCAACTTCATCTCTTAAACCGAAAACAAAGAAAGCACGAGTTTATCAAATTATTAAAATGTTAATGCAGTCTCCTTACTGTTTTCCCCTGATTCATTCATAATTATTACTTCTGCCGGTGCGCTGTGGCAAGCTTTGTGTGTGTGCTTGCTCTTAATAGGCTATGTAGGCAATTAAAGGCTCATTATAATGATTTAAATGGTTTATTAATAAACGTGCGATTAGTCGACTAATGCTTAAAGTGAACGACTACCAGTCAACCAGAAAAATCCTTAGTCGAGGGCAGCCCTAATTGTGGGTATGTCTATTACTGTGGTTGCTAATTTTACATTTATAAAATAAAATAAAATTTAATTTAATTTTTGTATATAAAATAAAATTGATTTTTTTTGTGGGTATGTCTATTACTGTGGTTTGATAATCAACGACTACTAATTACAGACTTAGCCATTAAAAATAAAATAAAATAAAATAAAATAAAATTCAATAAAAAATAAAATAAAATATAAAATAAAATACAAATGTATATATAATAAAATAAAATGTCCCACATTGGCACACGTTACAATGTGCCCCGAGCCGATCAGGATGTATTTGAGTGTGCCCAGCACACAGGCCTCGAGCTTTTAAGCTTTAGTGTTTCCATGATACTATTTTCAGCCATTCAGACTGAAGTCATCATTAATACATGCTGCCGCACGGCAAAGATAAAATATTGATGGGGGAGCCCTCCAACGGTGTCCCCTCTAAACAAGGAAGCTTTCCACGTTGTGGCTGCTTTCTCCTCCAGAGAGGGATATACAGGGGAGGAGGCCGAAAGCGGGGCATTAAAGGGAAGACAGATTAAACAAAGGATGGAAGCTGTTTGTGCTTCCGCCGCACGTTCCTGGGCTCGTCTCGCTGCACACACTCTATTTTTGGAAGCCTCTCTGGACCAGACAGGAGCAGAGCCTGTACCATCATGGCATTTTAATCAGACCCACAATGCATCTCTAACTGCACCCAACAACAGGGGAGTGCTGCAAAAACACAGCACTGCAGTTAGTGAAGCAGGTATCCACGAGCCATGCAGTCAGGATTACTTCTGCTACTAATCAATGCTTGATTAACTCAACTAGTTACAAGTCACTTCCCTTCAGTTGCACATGAAGTCTGCAAAAGGGTTCAAATCTGAAATAAAGAACATAAGTAAATAAGTAAATCTGGCATGCTTTGTGTTAATATTAATATGACATTTGGTAACACTTTATTTTAAGGTGTCCTTGTTACACGTTACATTACTTTCTTTGATCTTTGGGTATGTGTAAGGGTATGTTATCATTTATGTATTGTATATTGGTATTTGTACATTGATAATAGCAGGGTTTTTGACAATATGCACTAAATAATGCACAATATGCACTAATATGCACAAATGAAGCACTAAAAGGACAAAAAGTAAAAATAAAACTAATAAATAAAATGAAATAAAAACTATACAGACATATTTAAATAATTATAATAATAAAAATGACCACACAACCACCCAACAAAATTCCTTAAGCTTTAACAAAAATTTAAGTGAAAATAGAAAATAAAAAAATAAAATAAAAAGAGCCAGATAAATTGTCAATATTAACAATAAATAAATTAGAAATAAAAACTACAAATCAGTCTTTTAAAATGCTTTTTAAAGTTGAATGTAGGCATCACAACATTATTATATACAGTATGAAAAATGGTTTTTCATTCTGAGATTTGACTTATATTTAAGAGTTATTCCATTATTACTGTTTTTTTTATTTTTTAGATTAAGTCAGAATTAGATGAGCATCCACAATTACATATCCCAAATCTCCAAACATCAGTCGGTAACCCTTAACACTAAAAAGAAAACATGTCTACTGTACCCTGTAGACCGGAAGCACACATTCACATAAACAGACAGAGAGAGACGGGCACAGAAGCCCCCTGCGTCTGAGGCACATATGTCTGTGTGTCTCTGTCTGTATCACATCCTCATCCACATTCACATAACCGCAGATATGAGACCAAACATTAACTCATTGTAGTATGAACAAGATTCGTACAGCTTTTCAATCTCTTGACTTGTGACAAAGGATAATGATTTTTATTTTATTTAAGATTTCCATAATAACAATTCATAAATTATTAAATTTTTTTAGCATAACAAGAAAAAGTATATTGACTACTGAAATTTTAAAGCCTTCCAGTTCAATTTTAAGATTAATTTCCAATCCTGGTAATCAGAATTCTAAAGTCAACATATTTCCCAATGAAACAGCGATATTCAATGAGGGGAAAAATCTACATAATATGTATTATATATTAATTCTATATAATATGTTTATATAAAATAAAAATATTATATAATATTTTAATACACAAAAGTTAATGGGATCAAAAAGGTGGAAAACTTTTTTGTTCTCAATCACAAAGACAGCCGACGTACTGCCCATCAGATTGAATTCAAATGATTGCGAGTTTAGAAGGTGTTGAAGAAAAGTTGAGTGAAACGCTAAAGATTGATGGATGCAGGATCTGTCTGTCTGTGTGTGATACTGAGATGGACAGACTGGCTGGCGGTGGCAGATGGCAGAAAGACGACACCAGAGTCTGATGGACTAGATGAGGAGAAGTCCGTCTGTCTGTGTGGCATCAGAGCCACGATTACACACACACACACTATTGGTCTCTCTCTGCCAGTACAGTAGCACATGCCACATCACACAGAGATACATTAGAGTCAACATGAAACACCATTCACAGCACATTTTACTTCTGCAATCTGACGTTACGTCCAAGTGATGCTGTTCAAAAAATGACAAATGCTGGATTAATCTGAAATAAAACAATGTCAACACAAAAAATGCATAACGCAACACAATACATTAGATGGGAGGAGTTGAAATGTTTAGAGACTGAAAATTGGTTTTAACAATATTCTTTATAGATGTTCACACTTTTCCATTTAATCCCTACAGTCCTTAGGAACTGCACCCGACACCCCAGGTAAATTTATTTTATATTTTAATGTGTAGTTATGCTGTAGTAATTCAACTTTTTTAAATTCAAAATTATTTTTTAATAATATTTTTTCTTTTCTTTTTTTTTTCTCAAAATAATTCAATAACAGCCATTCACAATTAAGTGAGATGTTACAGAAATGACTGACATGCAGCATTAAAGCATATTATTATTATTATTATTAATCATCTTTACAATTACTATTGTTGTTGAAATATTAATAATGTATATGTTTTTATCATTTTAATCGTTTGCACTTTGGACACTCGAACAAAACAAAAAAATCTAAGAGAAAATAATATCAGCTGATGTCTAGTGACATCAAGCGAAAATTCTAAAGAATTTCTAAGAATTTTGATGAAAAATGAAGACAAACATTTTTCTTCTTTGGAAAAATGTGCACCTGAAACCATGTGGCAGGTGAAGTTCTGGGTGGTTATGCTGATTCTTATCTTCGTAAAGCTCCTGGGACACCCCATACAATTTTTTTAACCGTAAGTCTTTACTAAGAGTCTACCATTATCAGCACTGCCTCTAAACCTCCTAAGAAGAGAGCAGTGTGTGTGTGTGTGTGTGTGTGTGTGTGTGTTTGTGTGTGTGTGTGTATGTGTTTCCAGTGAAGTTCTGAAAAGTACTTCTAGGAAATTACTTCCCAGGAATAAGGCAGATGATCATTTGGACTTGCAGGTTAAATGGAAGAAGTTTCACCCTGAAACCATACATTACTTCAGTAGAGATATCTATCATCTTCATGACCTAGTCAGAATTTGCATGAAGCAGTAACAAATTATTCATCAGCAAGATACTGGGATGTATTGTGAGAGTTGTGATGTGTATCAGATTGTGCGAGAGCCCTACTGAGAAAACGACATTATCCCACACACACACGGCGAGATAACTGATGATGGGCCATTGAATTATTAGCAAGATGATGTACACCCGAGGTCATTTTTTATCATATTGTTTACTATATTTATTTGCTTGGTCAGTGTTGTTGTGGGTTTTGGTTCTTTTGGTGTATTGTGCTGCAAGGACCTTTGAAACAACATTCGTTTCCCTGAAAATAACTGCACACCTTAGAACCTTCGTCAACCAATCAGATTCAAGCATTCAACAGCACCGTAGTATAAATAGTGTTTAAAGGGTTACTCCACCCCAAAATGAAAATTTTGTCATTAATCACTTACCCCCATGTCGTTCCAAACCCCTAAAAGCTTCGCTATTCTGTGTCAGCCGCGACACAAGGATACACTTTCTACGTGTATTTACGCTTTGATTTGAACGAAAACAGCGCATCGGTTTTCATCCAAAACATCTTAAATTGTGTTCCGAAGACGAACAAAGCTTTTACGGGTTTGGAACGACATGGGGGTAAGTGATTAATGACATCATTTTCATTTTGGGGTGGAGTATCCCTTTAAAATATAAATAAATATAACTAATATTAATACATGGTTATATAATGCAAACAAACAATATGACTAAATCTATTTAATTTATACAAACAAATTTAATTTACCTAACTTACATATTTGAAAAATAAAATTTTTCAACTATGTAACAACTATTTATAAAAAATTGTCAATTAGAAAGATATATACACGCGCATACACAGCCGTTGAAAAGTTTGGGATCAGTACGATTTTTATTTTTTTTAAGAAGTCACTCATACTCATCAAGGCAGCATTTATATAAAAATACAGGAAAAAACAGCAGTATTGTGAAATATTATTTCAATTTAAAATAACAGTTTTCTATTTTAATCTCCTTTTGAAATATAATTTACTTTTGTGATGCAAAGCTGAATTTTCATTAGCTATTACTTCAGTCTTCAGTGTCACATGATCCTTCAGAAATCATTCTAAGCTCTTGATAAGCATACTAGAGTACTAAAAAGTTTCTTTAATTACAAAAAGTTTTACTTTAATTTAATTATAAAGTAACCAAAAAAAAAAAAAAAAAAGAGTAATTTTGTAGTGTTAAAATCTCCAACATTCACGGACAGTGAAAGTGAGCATAATCCTGTATCCTCATAAAGTGGTAAAAATATCCCTTCTATTGATGGGATTGTAGGCACTGTACCGTAGCAAAGCTCATCGCAGCATGTTTACAGTACACAAGAAGCTTTGAAGACAGATGTCTTATCAGCTCCACAAATATGCATCTTCAGTCTCAATGCAGATAAAGCTCTGCTGTCCCACCCTGAACCAGATCTTTCTCACAGACCACCGTCAGAACCAGCCGGCTTCCCAAGAGAGAGGACTGAGGCTTGGTTCCTACATAATAATACTCTAATAAGCATAAAAACACCTAACACATAAACACTGGCCAAAACGGTTAAAATAATTCAATCAATACAACTCTACTGCATTGATACTGATTTATAATCAATATTTGTCTCGCTTCGTCCACCATCTTTGGCTGCCTTCAAAAAACAAAGCCATCTGCACAAACAAACTATTTTGTTTTCCAGGCTAATTACATCCTCATCTACAAATGACTTCAGCTTAGACTGTTATTAATAAAACTCATTGCATACATGAAGCAGGGCCTCCTGAGGGCTTAACACATCCGGCCTGCCGCACAGAGAGATCCAACGACAGGAATATTTAGGGAATTAAGGCCTGATTCGGGAACAGCCAGAGGCTCAGAGCTAAAAATAGAGGCTGCAGGCTGCTGGTGACAGGTCTCTTTGAGGTCGCTTCATCCTGTCTCTCCAGGGGACGCTTTGTATTTGTGTAAAAGTGTAGAACACAACATCAGGGAAGCCTAAGGAGAAAGTTCGCCCTATTAGTTCTATATAAATGCTCAATCCAGAGCCCTGCTGCACGTTTGTGAGAGTATATCGCGTGCTAAATGCACAGTTACAAAAGCATCTCTCAATCTACATGCAGCATGTACAGGGCTGCATAGTGGATGTCAAATGTTGTTATATGTTGCCTGCACAGCTCTGAATGTCTGTAATCACAGGATATGCCTCTTTCTAACTGCCTGTAATGGGGTGATCAAGTGTCCATTCTCATCATATGCTTTAGACGACTGTCTGCTGGCTGCATAGGCAGCACTCAAACTCATAGTGTTTAAATTAGGGCTGCAACAACTAATCGATAAAATCGATTATTATCGATTATGAAAATCATCGACAACGATTCTCATTATCGATTAACTGGGGATTAAAACAAATCGGATTAAAACAAAATCGGATTGTTTGGTTTAATCGGATTAAAACAAACAATTTTCTTTTTTTTATAAATATGGCACTACATCAGTAGTGCCATATTTATATCAAAATAATCGTTAGTTGCAGCCCTAGTTTAAATTTATTTTGTATTAACCCTGCTGCTATGCTGAAAATCCTTTACCTTGTTTGGTGTTCCTGGTCAAAAATGAGCGGCCTTTTTAAATTTCCTTGTAAATCTCTCATTATGCTATATTATCATCAAATCTTGGATTCAATCTTTTTCTCAACTTGTTTCTTTGTCTTTTAGTTGCACAGCTTTTGTATTTCTTTTTGGAACTGATTGGTCACAAGCTTCATTTATCTGAGCTTATGCACCTCAGTTTGTGAGTGAAAAAAAAAGAGTATTATTTGTAGATAATTTTAGCAATGTTCACTAAAAAAACTGAGGTGCATAAGCTCAGCAAGACCTACAAACAATCAATTCCAAACAGAAAGGAATTGTTCTGTGTGAGCAAAGTCAGTAAGTTTAGCATTTTCTCTTTGGGTCAAAATGTCCAGAACACAACATTATGGTTAATATTATTAGAATATTAATTAAAGAAAAGTGAAAAAAGTGCTAATTAAAATGAAGCTGAAATAAAATACAATATAAATATTACTTTATAAAAAACTTACCTTAAAAAAAGAAAGAATTAAATGCAATAACTGATGCAATAAATAATGCAATAACTTTAAAGCACTAAAATTACTAATGTGTAATAAATAAAAACTAAAAATGAAACAAAAAATACAGATAAACCTAAATAGTAATATTTTAAAACAAATTAAAACAAAAAGTAATACAAATTATTACACACAAAATTATATAAAAAAAACTTAATATATATAAAAAAGCTAGCTCAAAATATTAATTAAAAAAAACTATAATAGCATACAAATAATAATAACACTGGTGGAAATGCAATTTAACCCTAAAAAAGAACTAGATTTGCTGGTTTAATCTGATTAAACCTGGTCTTCCAGGCCAAAACTACTCTAAAACAAGCTAGGAGACTTTAAAAAAACAGCTCAGGATTGTTGTTTTATATAATACACACACAAATATTAGGTAAAAATTAACTATTACTCCCAATACTTTATTACTGAGTAACATTTAATGTGATGAAACTGAGCTTACTACAACATATTGTATTCTCCATGAAAGAGACCTGTCAAGCTGCTGCAGAATTTGGCCAAACTGAAGTATCTTAGAAGGCAGCATAAGGTCGCTTCCTACCTTTTGGAAGAGCCTTTGAATTGGAAGAGCGCCTTTCAGTGATGTCTAGGTAGGCAGCTTGCTTGGTTTTGGAACAAATCTAATATTGGATCAGAGCAAAAAATGAAAAACAAGACTTTCTAGTGAAGGGTCTTTGATTTTGTCACTTTTAGTATGTCACTTGATCGGCATACCTAAGATGCTCATACGTACATGCCTAGCTGGCACAGTCTAAAATCCCAGTTTTTGGCTTTCCCCCAACATGAGCTGCAAATGCTGTGTTACTTACAGTATGATGAGTCCAGGACACAACACACTGGTTTTTCCATTACAAATGCAATATGAAGACCACCTAAACATCACATTGGCCCCCGTTTACATCAGTAGTGCCATCCATTTGTGATCTGAGACAGATGTTAATATCAGCTATAAACATGATCTAAGAACAATGGCCGCTTGATTGACCATCCATTCAATGGGAAACCTCTCGTAGATGAGCCCACCGGCCCAGCGGGTGGTAGGCAGACTGTGGCACAGTGCAGGACTCATGTGCCAAGATTCCGTTCACTGGCAGGAGACGAGTGTTTGGCAGGAAGTAAGGGAGATGGTGTGTGTTGAGGGGGGCGACACCTGCCAGCAGCCCATCACCTGGTGAGACTGACCAAGCGCACACCCGGTGTACAAGCACACACACACACACACACACACACCTGCAGCCTTCAACACTATTCTCAGTCTGACACAATTCACAGCAGACCAAGAATGCTTCATCACACTATCCTGAGAAAGAGCTTCAGCCATATAGGCTATACAACATCATATGAGAGGAGAACAAGCAGACAAAAAACTATATTATGCTGAATTTTTTTTTTTTTACAGATTACAAATATTGATATATACACACACACAAAACAGTTCTTTCTAGTCCTAAAATCTGATTGGCTGGCAAGAGTGTGATATTCAAGACATCATAACTCCAACCGTTTCACTGTTTGTATCACCCAGCTTGCGGTATTTCTCAAAGCGAGTGTCATAAAAAATACATAAAACATATACAATATATATGTTATAAATACATAAAACATATACAATATATATATATGAGCTATGAGCACCAAATCAGCATATTAGTGCAATATCTGAATAGTCATGTCACACCATCACACCACATACATTACAAGAGAAAAGTTATTTTGAATTGTATTATATTATAATATTGTTTATCAGTTATTCGGTATTAACCAGTATTATTTATTGATTATTTGTTTACTCTATTTGTTAAATATTCATAGAATTGCAGCTACACATAAATGGCAAATAAGACTAAAATACAACAAATGTGAATGTAGATTCACTTTTTTACATAATTTTACATAATTTTACTCTACAAAAACTATGAATGCGTGTAGATGAAAACTAAAAAAGTTATAAATTATGACTTTATATTATGACTATAAAATAATTTTCTACTGAATTGTAATGTAGTTTTTTGTATTATATATATTTTTAATAATTGTAATAATATTTCACAATGTTTTTAAATGCATTTTTGATCAAATATAGCCCATCTATCTATCAATCCATCCATCCATCCATCTATCTATCGCAGATGAGAAAAATGTGAATGTAGATTAATTTTTGACATAAGTTTTTCTTTGAAATGATTTTTTTAATGATTAATCGTCATCTCTACTCTAATTTCTATCCCAAACAATAAATATGTTACAAATCCTTTCACTACAAATAAATTCACTCAAAATGATTCCAAAAACTGGTGAGGCTGATAGTAGATTTAGGAACTAACATGAGACAGTGAGTGTGTTATTGTCAATAATGCCAAAATGGCCAAATATTGACCAATTTATCAGCCTGGCTGACACACTCAATTCATCAGCCTGGATAAACGCTCATATTTCAAAACAGCAAAGCGGCTTAACAGCTCCTCAACAGGCAGCGTACCTGCTGAAGAAGCACAAGCAGTCTCTCAGAGGAGCTGATGGGAGGAGATCTCAGCCTTACGCTCCTCCTGTTCCCATCATCCGGCACTGAAATCCCTCTCCTGCGGCTCTGATGAAGCCTGGGAAACAGATCCAGGCCACTTTAAGCAGCAGGCAGCCCTTCTGCAAATATCACAGCAGAATGGATAGTTTTGAAACCCAAGCTGGGCTCAGAAGAAAAGGGTTAGAGGGTCTTTATGGACCCCGAGAGAGGACCTGCCAAACGCAGATTGATCAAATTTGCCATCCGAGGCAATGGCTTTTTGGCCGTCTCTATACGGGAGGCTTGTTACTCAGGGATCTCGCTGAACCTTATGGTCATTTCAGCTCTTTAGCAAATACATCATCTGAGCAACAGGGCCAGCGTCCCAGAGGCCCGAACGTCTGCACACAGACACTGCAGTTAAGAGGTGACAGACGTGATACATGAGAAGAAGAGGCTGCTGAATGATATGTTAATGGACATCTCAAATAGCACTAGAAGATCTCCAGTGGAAGTTTTTAGATCTCTCTTCAATCCTTCTTTTAGACGAGTAAAAACTGTCGCTGAAACAGCTGTTTAAAAGTGCACTCAGTCATTTTATCCTCATTACAAAAAATGGGCACATAAATAAATGAATAGTACTTTTGAAAAATGTTTAAAATGTTCACTCGCATAAATGAGGACTCATATAAGTGGCCTAATAAAAGCTGTTTTATTTTACATGTTGTGATCACATGACCAGCCAGATACTACTTACTTTATCTCTATAACCACTTTGTTATCGAACACTTTCACTTGAATTAATTTCACTTGAAAAAAATGAAAAAATGAGCACTGGTAACTGAAATCTTTGTGTGATGCTGAATGAGGGTTGTTATCATTAACTAATTACGTTAACTATTTTTTATTTATTAAAGCTGAAATAGAATAAAATACAAATGAAGAGTTCATTTGCAAAACAGATAACTCCATTTTTAAAAATGTTCAAAAATCATGTTTTTTTTTATCCTGCATTCCAATTAATATCAATCAAACTGCAGTTGGGTTGTTTTGATTAAATAATAGTAACTAAAAATGCAGCTAACTAACACAATAAAAACATGATAACAACATTTTAAAAAACATGATTTATGAAAATGAATAAAAACGGAGTTATCTGTTTTTGCAAATAAACTCTTCAAATATTAAATGAAAAACTTAAACTAAACACTAATTAGAAATATTTGTAGAATCATTTCTATAATATTTTATTATAAATAAATTGAACAATAAAATAAATAAAATTGAACTAAAACTAAAAAATAAATAAAAAATAAACCTAAATAGAATTATTTTAAAAACAAGAAAAAAACATACACAAATTAATAAAATTGACAAAAGCACATAAGACAATTACTAAAATTTAATTATTCCATTATTTAAATTAAATTATTTTTATTATTATTGTTAAATTTTAAATTATTTACATTTCTAATGAATAAAAATGACAATGAAATTAAACTGAAAAAAGATTCTCAAAATTAGGAGTACAATAAAAGAAAGAAACATTTTTGACCCGTGCTGGCAATTCAGAATTAGCAAATTTTCAAAAATGAGTTATTTTTTATTTTCACATTCTCCATTAAAATACCTTCAAAATGACACGACATGTTGGAATCGGACAAAAAAATGACTGAGCAACAGCCGTTTGAAGGCGATAGAGACAGCAGAGTTGATTTTGAGAAAAATCGAGTTAAAATTTCGGAAGATTCCAAAGCAAAATCACAACGCAACGTTGCATATTTTATGTTATCTGTGTTATTAAAAATAAGACCAAAGATGCAAATAAACAGTAGTTCAATCAAGAGCAGCGAGTGATTCTGTCTTTTCTTTTAATGTTTGATGAACCTTCTATATTAAGACCTACTGTCATGCATGGATCTAATGTAATATTACACATCAGATTTTTCCCCAACCATTAACTAAACGTTCAAGTAAGACATAACAGATTATGTTTGTAAGAATCTTGCTTGCCAAGACAACAATGCACGTTATCAAGCGCTCTGGGAGAGGCGCATCTTTGCAAATGTGAGTCAGCGCGATCATTGTGTTTTCATCACCATGGGTTTGAAAATCATATTTCACTGGTTTGGACTCATGTCATCGAGAATTCAATATGAATATTCACAAAGCTGGAATGCTGTGTTTTGCCACAACAGACCTACAACTTGTGATGAGAAGCAGCAGCAGTCGTCTAGAAGTGAGCAGAGACAAAGTTACTCCTCTCAGAAAACGTATAAAGATCATTTTAGATGTTTAATTACTATTTGGAGCATTGGGATCGCTAGAAGGGGGCTTAATGAACTCATTTTTGTGAAAACCTCAAATTCGACCAAAACATGACATTTTTTACTTCTTTTGCCTTGTAGCTCAACATTAGACCGTGCACATTCCGAGCACGGGTCACATTTAAGAGTGGAGCACAACTAGAAAAAAAAGAACATTTGGACAAAAGAAATATCCCTGAAAAGATATTAATAATTCCCATGACTTTTCCAGGCCTGGAAAGCAGAGTTAAAAAAAAAAAAAAACTAACATTTCCAGGTTTTCCATGACCTAATCACATAAGGGGGAAAAAAATGTGATGGCCATGTTTGTTTGTTGAAAGGTTATATATCATTGGTTCAGGAGAAACCCTTCTGAAGCAGGTTCGCAGCTCTTCAGGCCGAGCATTTTGGTGGAAATAAGGTAACTGAAAGAGAGCGGGTGGAATACGCCAACAGCGATTTCACATGCCATTATTCTTGTCACCACCAGAAAATGTGCGGTTTCATCTTTCGTGCGCCCACCACCTCGAACACAGTGTTAAAAAGTATTAAAAACAAGCTCCGAGTGCTGCAAATACGATAGAAGTTTGATAGGAGCTTCAATCCGACGTGCTGGCAAGAGCTGATAGGATCAGCGGGAGCCCAGGGCCTCCCTAAAGCATTTACATGATTTACAGTACTCCGAGTGGCTGTGAACCTGCAGGAAACAGGCCTGTTGGAATGAGAAGCGAGACGAGGGGATCTGCACCACTAGAGGGCTTTCTCCAGGCTTCACCGAGGCTGGGAATATGGGGAAGTGTACTTCCCCAAACAGCGCTTTAAAGAGCAAGCACACCATCATCTAACCAAATCATCTGACTCCTGTATTTCACAGATGTGTGATTTAGTGCTGGTAGCCAGAGGCAAACGACGACATATAAGAGAATAAAAGAACCGATTTAATTAACAAAAATAAATACGTCGTCCCTCCAGCATGCATTAAGATTCATGTACAGGTCTTTCTAATCTGCAAGTGCCTCAGGAATAGGGTTACTATCAAATATGGGCTATTCATGAGAGGTTAAACACACCAAAATTAAATTGGGAAAAAAAAGTTGGTTAAACTGCATTTTGCATTTACAAAGGTCAGCTTTATCAAATTAGAACAAGAATATTAGGCACATATAGGGATATGCCGGTATCTAATTTTTATGTTGCGATTAATTGCTAATGCTTTTATCGCGGTATACGGTATTATCACGAT
>NW_015631094.1:224642-245327 GCF_001515625.1 Sinocyclocheilus rhinocerous | reverse complement strand
CACGGTATTTAGAAGTGCCCACAATAACAATATCGTGCATATTCATTACCGTGATATATCGCATTACCGAATACCGGCACAAGTCTAGGCACATAACAGTGCAAATGGCCCAATTTTCATTCAAAGAATACTGTATGAAACTGCCAGCATTAAAAAAAAAAACACATTGGTCAACTAATAGGTGGGAAAGGGTTCATTTTTGGGTTAGAACAGGGTGCCACCACAAAAATACACTTGAGACACAATCATTAATAAATGTTTTAAAAATTCTTAAAGGGTTCATATGATGCTTTTTTAAAGATCAATATTTTGTGTATTTGGTGTAACAGAATATGTTGACATGCTTTAATACACAGTGATGAAGCTGGTATGTGTTTGCAGTACACAAGCCACGGTTAAGACAGTTGACGCTGTGATGTGACCCTGTGTCTCTCTCTCTCTCTCTCTGAGCCGTTTTAGGGGGGCGTGGCAGAGTTTTAACTTTGATAAAGAATATCTCTTTGGTTTTGAGACTTTAGTCTTTGCAACTTCAGTCCAAAGAGAAAGGAAAACTTGAAATCGCATCATATGACCCCTTTAATGTCAACTTCAGAAAGGACAACTTTTCTGTCAAAGAGGAAAACAGGAAGACTTAAGAAAAAAAAGTTACATTCAAATCTTTAAATCTTTCTAAAAAAAATTTATATTTAAAATATATCAATGTTACTTAATAGTGATAGATTAAATTATAAATTATGATAAACAACTCAGCTTTGCTACCATCATATACAATAAAGGTTTAGGATGGTTGGCACATAAAATATAATAATAATTAATTTATAGTGGATCTGAAATTTGGAATAAAAGGGAAACATCAACTACTGGTAGGGCTGGGTTTCATTCAAAAATTTTCGGTATCGATACCGATACCTTGACTTTGATACCGGTTCCTGAACGATACTTTTTTTCGATACAAATTTTATGAAATCAATTTTAACAAGATTAACGCGCTACTCTCCATTGGAAATGAATGACTGAATGACTGGTCTGTCGCTTGTTGTTTGTCGGAGATAGTGGAAAGCCAGCTTGAAAGGCAGTGGAAACGCCAGTATGACGAGGATCGTTTTCATTTTAAAGTGCTGCAGGCTTATTGGCTCACTGACGCTGATGAGATTAACCCCTTAGGTATCGAAATTTGGTACCAAACGACGAGACGTTTTTCAATACTCTATGGTATCGAGGCAATTCGGACGGTGCCTAAAAAGTATCGAACTCGATACCCAGCCCTAACTACTGGTTATTGAATTAAGAGTGTTAAAATCATCATTAATCATCAATCACCACAAAATAATCTCAGAAAATTAAAAACAGTAAATTAAAAACTACAGTCATTTAAAACTGTACCAACCCACTCTACAAAACCAAAATGTACTACATAATTTGAGTCAGCAAATAAATAAATACATAAATACAAACATCAATCAATCAATCATATGCACTTATTTGTGTTGTCATAATGCATATTCCACCAGAGATATTCAACGAAGTATGAACACTGTGCCCACCAACCTCGGTTTCCCCTAATAAGGGGGGAATAACGTCCTGTTTATCAAAAGCCGGCACAAGGATATAAACATTACGTCAGCCTGCAAAACTGTTTAAAGCACTGCTGACAAGATATTCCCACTGTCATACTTCACAAGTGGGCTGGCCAACAGCAGACGTCCCAGTGGGACTGGAGTGTTTTCCTTGAGGCGCCCCTAGAGGAAGTGATGACATTGACTCCCTGAATTACGAGACTGTTAATAGATCAGGTTAATGCAGCAGTGCTATCATTAAGTTCCCCAGCCTCTAGAGAGGAAAACCACATGGGTAAACAAGCATTTTACCCAGAGAATGAGTTAATAGTAGATTTTTATTTAATATATTTAATTATATATTTTTATTTTATTATGTTTTTTTATTTTATGTATTTTTATTTTATATTCTATATTTATTTTATATTTTTTATTTCATTATATTTAATTTTTATATTATTTTATTCAGTATACTTTATTTTATTTTCGCCCATTTTATCATCAAGTGAGACAAACACCACTGAATGTCTGTAGCACAAACGGTAGAGTACGAGTTACGCCAAAGTTTAATATTTGTGGTTAGAGGTTTGTTCAGATCACTAACCCCAAGTATGAGCAATAGCATTAGCGATGCTTGCCAAGCACCACTAATAAGCATTTTCAGCGTTCTTCCTGCAACAAAAGCCAAACGAAATCAGTAACAAACGCCCTGAGCCAGCCAGGAGAACAAGATCAAACAAACACTGCAAACCTTTAATAAGTATGTGCTAATCAAAGACAGTTCTCTAATAACTTTTTCTGGTAGGTACGTCTTGAATTCATCACTGGAGGAAGACAATGTGTCTTATGAGGGGTTGGGAAGGCATATCAAGCATAAGTCACTCAAAACATGTGCTATAAAAAGCCTTTTTATGCCACTTAGTAAGATCGTGGAGTGATACTCAAGCTTTGTCACATGACCAAAATAGAATGTTAATGGTGACTGCAACACACTGACAAAAATCCATTGAGAAATACAAATTTTAAAGCATTGGATCCAGTTCGGAAATAAAATAGTGCGCTTCATTGATAACATATTTTGAAGGCCAACCCAGAAGTCAACATGACCCTGGGTTCCTCAACAAAAACCCAACAGGATTTTTTCCATTGGCTTTTGAATTATTGCAGAAAATAAGCTCTGCGACTAAAAAAGTTGATTATTACGCAGTTTGTTTATCATAATCTTCAAGAATGAACATAACATAAAATACAATCACCAGAAGTAAAAAGCTAAAGTTAGGGTATAAACAAACTCCACCACAGTCACATGACTTTAACATCAACTTTGTCTTTATTTAAAAACATTGTCCCTGGAAGTTTGAGTTAGAATAGTTTGCAAGACCATGATTATAAACAATGAGGCATTATTCATGTATTTTATGTTGTAGAATAAAACATAATAATAATAATAATAATATGCATTTTATTTAAAGGCGCCTTTCAGAGCACTCAAGGGCACCGTACAATTGAGTGATAATCATAAAATCAAGACAACAATACAACAAACAACAACTATTACCATAAAATAATTTAAAATTGGTCAGAGAAAGCTAATTTAAACAAGTAAGTTTTAAGACATGATTTAAAAGTAGTCAGACAGTCACTTTCTCGTATAGATTGTGGAAGAGAATTCCAGAGATTAGGAGCAGCACAACTAAATGCCCTAGACCCCATAGTGGCTAAACGAATAGAAGGTACAACAAGGGAAACAGATGAAGAAGATCTGAGAGTACGCTTCGGGATGTAAATATGAAGCAAATCAGAGAGATATTGTGGTGCAAGATTATAAAGAGCTTTAAAAGTAAGAAGTAGAATCTTATACTCCACTCGATATTTAACAGGAAGCCAGTGAAGATGGTAGAGAACTGGAGTGATGTGCTCGATGGAGGAGGTTCTAGTAATTATACGGGCAGCTGAATTCTGGACCAATTGAAGTTTGTGAAGGAGTTTGTAAGGTAGCCCAAAGAGAAGAGAGTTACAATAATCAATGCGCGAGGTAACTAGAGCATGTACAAGAATAGCTGTGGAATTTGGTGTGAGAAATGGACGAAGGCGGCTGATGTTCCGTAAATGGAGATACGCAGACCGAGTAATATTGTTCACATGCTTTTCAAAAGATAAAGTACTATCGAGGATGACACCCAGACTTTTAACCTGAGTAGATGGGGAGATTATAGAGTTATCAACAGAAAATGAAAAACTGTTGAAAGTATCTTGAGCTTGTGTTAAACACAGACCTTATTTCAGACATTTAACCAAAACCCAATCAAAAAACCCAGTGACTTTAATAAGATGGAACTGCAAGTGGCAAAATCTCATTTTAATTTTGTCCTACAAAAATACAGTATATACAGAAATCCCTGCAGCACCTTATTTGCTGTATTGCTGCTTGATTTCCAACTGACCAGACTTTGCATGCACCCTTAAAACACATCTTTTACCCATTCCAATCCATCAAACACTCCAGTGCCAGAGCTTTCTCAAAAACCATAAAAAGGCTAAAAAAGGATAACCAGACAGGAATGTGCAAAAGTCGGACAACTGTGCACAAGTCTGACCCTTTCAACCATGGATTTGACGTTCTCATCCACGCACATTGTGAAAGCTCACGCTGATCCTGTCCAAAGGCAGTCTGCTGCTCTCCTGACTGTGCTCTGATAGAAATGTCCATGAAACTGAGTATGCTCCTATACCATCTACATCTTTCACTCCAGCAGTGAAATTGTAGGTTTGTCCCAGGAGGAAGATGAAACCGTCAAGAAAGTAGCTGAGAAGACAAGTGAAACAAAATCAAGAGGGTACACATGCTGCTTTTAAATCTCCTTTCACAAAAAGATAAAAGCACAGATTTCAAGTGCATGTCATAAAGCAAATTCATCAAGCATGATCCATTCATCACTGCTTTTGCCTCAGGCCTTGACTAAGCCGGGAGACGGATGTCTACAATCCTGGATGTGTCCTGCATGCATATCTCATAGTTAAACATGAGTCCTGCTGAGAGGAAGTCAATGAACAGATTTGAGACCAGAGATAGGCGGTACGACCAAAATCCTATAATCACAGTGGGATTCATTTCCCAGCATCAGAGTAACAACATATAGGCTATATTCGCCGAAATAATTGTCTATATATATTAGAAGATTAGTTAAACCAAAATGAAAATGTTCAAATCATTTACTCGGTCCTTGCCAACATTTATGGATTTATTTCATCTGTGCATCATCAAAAGTATCATAAGCTTAAATAGATCATACAAACCACTGACACCAATGGTCTCTACGATATACTTAGAAATATGATGCTTTTGGAAAACACGGCCTTTGTCATTTTTCACATGCAAATCATTATTTTGAGTCAAATCTTTTCAGAAACCCTCCACTTCCCCAGCTCCACCTGTATAGATCTGGTACAGGGTGATTTCATGTATGTTATATATGGGGTTTCATATACGTTTCTTTTCTTTGAATCAACTAATCCAGTTCACAAAAAAAGTCTGAATGATTCAGTCACAAACTGACTAACTGACAAATTGGTAATTCTAATGAGGAATTCACCAAGGAAATTGAAAATTATGAAGAAAACTAAATATTAAAGCATTATGGTAATAAGAGTTTTGGGGGAAATTAACTTACTCGTTAAAATAAACTGGAGATTTTTAGCTCAAGATCATTTCAATTTGTGAACATCTAATTCAGTGGTTCCCAACCCTGGTCCTGGAGGCACCCCAACACTGCATGTTTTGCATGTCTCCTTAATCAAACACACCTGATTCAGATCATCAGCTCATTAGTAGAGACTCCAAGACCTGAAATTGGTGCGTCAGAGAAAGGAGACATGCAAAATGCGCAGTGTTGGGGTGCCTCCAGGACCAGGGTTGGGAACCACTGATCGAATTCATAAAAATAGTCTGAGTGATTCATTCACAAATTGGCCTGATTTGGTTCAATTCACTGCCTCAATGATCCTGTTACAGTGGTAAGCAGCTCACTTCAGATTAAGAAGACAAATTAACTTTCTATGTGTATATTGTGTCCACCGTCATCCTGGCATTCCTCATATGCTGTTTATAAAACATCACAGGTGGGAGCACATGGCTGCCATGTGCATGTGTGTGTAGTGTAAAAGAGGACAACATGTTTTCAGTAGGATGGTCCACCTCTGTATGTGACAAACAGGATGGATGAGTCAGATGCTTCAATGGCTCACCCCTTCCTGTCCTTTCGAACACGCTGTTAAACTCTGAGAGACACCAGGCATGTGTGCGCACACAGGTGTTCGCAGCGCCCAAAATTAACCTCACCACAGCTGCCAATGATGGTAAAATGACTAAATGTACTGTTTGAAATATTCCTTACTGGCCATTAAACTGAATTTTGCCTAAACAAATAATCCATATAATTGCTATGCTGTTTTTTTTTTTTCAGTATTTCTTTCTTGATATTTTAAAAAATATATAATACACTACTAGTCAGATTTTGAAAAAAGTCTCATGCTCACCAAGGCAGTATTGACTTGATCAAAAATACAGTAAAACAGCAATATTGAGAAATATTATAAAACTTTAAAGTAACTGTTTTTTAAACATACTTTATGCCTGTGATGCAAAGCTGAATTTTCAGCATCGTTACTCCAGTCTTCAGTGTCACATGATCCTTCAGAAATAATTCTAATATGCTGATTTGCACTCAAGCAACATTATTATCAATGTTGAAAACAGTTGTGCTGTCTGGTTTAATATTTTCGTGGAAACATTTTTTTTAGGATTCTCTGATGAATAGAAAATTCAAAAGACCAGCATTTATTTGAAACAAAAAATAACATTTATACATATATAACATTGTATGTATGCATATATTTTGATTTTGATTGTGACCTGGAACTGGCCTTCTTGTCACAATTGCGAGATATAATCAGAAATATAATAAATATTGCTGCTATTGTGAAAATGAAAACATGCGTGTTGAAGAGAGACACCAAATGTATCAGAGCTAATATAAAGAGGCAGTATGGTGTTCAGTCAGACATGCATTCAAGCTCTGTTCATCTATCCATCTATATAAAATTTCCATCTGCAACGGGCGTTTCCAAGTATCAGGGTATCCTCTGATAGTCAGTCTTTTCCTGAACATATTTTCTTGAGATTGACCCATACATCAGTGCTTTGTAGTTCTTTCTCTCTCCTCAGGGCAGATAGGCCTCTGCTAGCGGGGCTTTCTCATCTGAAGGCCTCTCACTGGACCCAATCAACCATCTGCCCTCTAATCAAAGCACTGATTAAAAGATCCAGCACTCAGCTATGTCATCCAGATAATTAACGCCAATCCACAATATGCATTTCTCTGTATTCTGCCATAGATCCAAGCAGCAGTGCATCACACAGGGCACGTAAAGCTCGGTGTGCCGCCTCAGGGACGCACCGTGAGATAATGGCATGAGCCTGGGTGAATAACCCTGACAGTCGCCCTGATGAGAGCCAACAATCCTGTACTAATTGCTAAATGTCTAAAGAGCCTGTGTACGGCAGATGTAATGGCAGGATGAGAGCAATTACAGAATAACAGAGTGCCTGGAAATAAAGCACAGCTAAGTAAGTCTGTGTGAATTTTCCAGTTAGTTGTGATGTCTGGATGAGGACTTTTTTTTAAATTATTTTACAGAGATTGCACTCACTAAGAGCAATTTCTCGTCAATGAAATATTTTAGAGCATACTGGTAGGTCACAACCCAAAAATGGATCACTGACAGCAAGACTAAAACAAAGCAAATTGTGAATTATAAAATGCAACTAACCATTTAATTGTATGCAGTTAGGAATAAATTAGCAAAATAATGGCATAACTTTTAAAAGAGAAGAGAAAATGCTTACCATATCTTTTGCTTTTAATAGTAAAGGCTGTGCATCCCCAAAAATATAGTTAAATAAAAATGTGAAAATATAAATATCAATAATTTAATTAATGAAAAAATACAATTCATTATTTATAGATTATTATTTACATTATAGAGATATTATTAAATTATATAACCTCCACCACGATGAGGTGAGAAAACGACAGTGGAAAGATAACCTTTACTCCACAACGGTTAGAAGCGAAAATGAGAAACTCGCTTTCAAAAGCTCCCAGCAGGCCTCAGAATATAATTTAATAACATAATTTTATTATTTAAATTACATAGATTATAGAGACATATTATTATTTATTTAATTACACATTTATATTTCCTATAATTAATAAAAAATACAATTAATTATTTATAGATTATATAAATATTATTTATATAATGCATACATTTTTCAGTTATTTTTCCATTACTTTTAAACCCAATGCAAAAAAAAGAAATGACTTATTTTGATGTAAGACCAGAAATGGTACGCAGTGGGTGTCTGTCCACGTTTGGGTCATTCGTCTGGGTCCCCACAGCCTCAGGTGCCCTTGTCAATTCATGCTCCAGTTCGTCTAAGAATAACACACATGCCCAGTCAAGCAGCACAAACAAGACAGACCTGACATATCATGGCTGACCTGATGTCACATCCTCTCAAGACTATCTGCAGACAGAAAAATACACCATTACCAACAAATGCATTAAATTTAGGCTTTAAATGGCGATGTCTCCGCTGGCACTACACTACAAAAAGCATTAAAAGCGCATCAAAGACTTCGAAAAAGCTTCCCTCGTCCAACATACTCGTGCTGCAATTGCCCCAAATCCCACAGTTCCACCAATCTCCATTAATAACCGGCCGATCGGCTCATGGGAAATCACGTGGGCCCTAAAATTAACTCATTAGAAACGCCACGCTCCTATTTTAGCCTGCGCTTCAGTCTGTACGGCAAAACATCCTGAGGGACTGCAATGCTCGTCTTTCAGCGGCACACATTCACTCATCCAAAACTTCTGCTGCTCCGGAAAATTCAAATTCAATTTTGACATACAAAATAATTGACAATACTTATTATACAAGATGCTGAAAAACAGAGATGTCAATCTGCATAGTAACATAGAGAAACAATAAAAAAAAAAGCTGAAGTGTGACATAAATTTTTTTATTTCATTATCATCAAATTTATTGTTAAAAAGGTGAATGTTACGAAAGCTGTGCTTTAAATAGCCTTCAAGATTTAAAATAGGGTGAACAGCAAAACTGACGTAGTTAGCATGCAAATCCACATTAAAAATAATTTTAAAAATGTTTTAAATTGTACACATTTAAAATACCCTAGCATAAATAAAAACAAACAAACAAAAAAGATCAAATAAAAACAAAGTAATAAAATAAAATGATCACTAATTTAACTGGTTCTGAACTAGAGGGTCATGAGCTAAAATGAGTTGCAAATTACTTCTGATATGATCACAGACAGCATGTGATTAGTAAACAATAAATACAATCACAAAATAAATATTTTTATAATTATGTTGTGCCAAAATCAGTCTATGAAATCAAACTCTATCATTGTTTGTATAAATATATAAAGAAATAAATATTGAACTTACAATAAACTAGCTAAATCAGACAGATTCCAAAACAGAAAAAGAAATACATAACTATTAAATATGGGTTTACAAGGACATCACACTTCTGCTGATGTTAAGGCGTTAACAAAATAGAAAATTGTCCAAGTTAGACTTACGGAATAACATGCAAACATTAATACATTTCAATATTGGGTTAAGGAGATATTTGCTTCCTTTTGTACAATGTGTAAAATCTGCTTCTGATGAGATACAAGGCATATGACTAATCAACCATCCTGATACATCTCTAATAACAATAAAAGGCCACCATCATCATCTCATACAGAACAAAAGACAACACATTATTGAATGCGCAAGCTTATGAACTCCTGAAGAGAAAGAGCATGCATTATGAATGAGGAATCTCCAGCCTGATGGATTCGGATCAGGAGTACCTGGAAATGTCCTGCCAGAGGCTGTAAAGACTTCAGAAAGCGTGCAACAGGATGGTGAGGGAACGGCTGGCATCCACCCCCTTTATCGATGTGAAGCTTTTAAACTCCAATCGAACTGCCAGTAAAAATGAATAGATCTTTAAATAATGCTCTGGAGGGTGGCGATGCAAAATCTGGAGAGCCATCCAGGAAAAAGAGAGACAAGCAGCCTCTCTCTTTCTTCTCATTTTATTTTGACGGATATAAAGGGAGACGAAACACTGGAAACATCAGCGCTAATGTACTACTTTCACCCCTCGAGGAGCCTGAAAGTTTTTAAAAGAATCACTTTCCCAAGCGAGAAAAAGTAGCACAGTAGAAAACAATGAGGCGTGTTCGGAGAGCTGACAGAGGTGAAACGTTGTACAATAAAGCAGCACATTCCAGCTAATTACCAGATATTAGCCAATTCTTACATGTGGGTACCTCTGACGTCAAAACTGTACCTTCCCAGACTCTCTTTTTCCTCTCAGCCTTTGCATAACGCTGCTTTTGGCAGCCGGTTCAGGTCATGAGATAACAGGCAAAACAGGACCTGCCTCCACCTCGCTCACTACTCTCCAAACGGCACACACACACCAACAAAGGATGCGTATAGATTGCAAAGACTTTGTAAATGCACAGAGCTAGTAGAAATGCATTTACACAAGAATCAAAACTGGGAAACACTGATTGTTCAGACACTGAAATGTGCAAATGCAAAAATAAAATGCACTCAAAGAGGGTTTTAAGATAGTAATCAGATACATCAGATACAATAATACGTCATAACTTCACCAATCTGCAAATAGGGGTGGGTGACATTTAACAACAATTTAGTGCATAACTTTTAAAACAACAAAAGACTCAAAGCAGCAAAATTAGCATTACCAAATAAGAAAAATATGCATATGTAACTAAACTCCAATTTGAGTTACACTCCTTCGAAACAACCTTTTCCTTGTCTTAACTTGTTTGGGACATGTCCTGTTCTGTATTTTTACATTACTCCCTTTTCTTTGTTGTAAATAACATAAAACAGCCCTGCCTGACAGTCGAGTAGAACAAAACATATGATAAAGCCGAATTTCTACTGGTAATTTTTATGACACAATATGTACCACTATGTTAGACAAGCATAGTGAAAATAAAATATATATTTTTTAATTAAATTAAATTAAATAGAATAAAATTAAATACAATTAAATTAAAGTTACCTTATATTTTTCCACTATTCTGCTTTGAAAGCAAGATTAAAACCTTACATACACAACAGCAAAAATTTAGTAAAAAGGGTGTATGTGCAACCCATAAAAAGTGTTATCCTTTTTCAGCAATTTTGATGAACAATATTTTTTTAACGATTGCCTTTCACTTTCTTGAGTGAACGATCACTTTCTTACATGGACTACACAATCAATAAACCAATCAATTTTTTTGCACATTCCTCCATGCAGAACTATTTCAATTGTGTGATACTGGAGGGGTTTCCTGCATACAGTTTGTCAGTGAACTGATTTGAAAACTTCAATTGTACTAATAGTTTTACGTTCATTGAAATAATACATTTTAAATATGTCTCCAAATCCCTTTCCAGTCTCATAAACTTCAACAACCTGCCTTCTGGGGGTCTCAAACAGTTCTTGGCATGATGGCACCAAGTACTTAAAAGTTTAAGAACAACCTAGACCAGTTTATTAATCTTCTCAATGATGGAAGCTAATTTAGATCTGAATCTACTAATTTAAGCATAGTAGTGAGCATGTAGGGGTGCACAAACTTTTTCCCTCACAAGCGAAATGGCATTTCTGTTTACTTAAACTACAAAAATCGAAAAAAGTGTTATTTGTTAAATTAGATTGCTATTGAAATGCCAATCCAGTATTTGCATGCAATTTGTTGGAAAAAAAACATAGGGTGAATGTACTTTACCACAACACAATTTATCAACCATCAGCTTATGTTCCTCCATGTTTACCTTCATGAAGCACGTGTAACAAGTAGCTGCTTCAGTTCTGAGTGGGCTGTGACGAAGGCGGAGAGCTTTTGCAAGAAGCCCACCTTAAGTCTGTTTGTTCTGCATTTCCACATTTGTGGCATAAAAGGGTCCAGAAGGGTTTTTGGTTGAGCCTGCGATGAGCTCATGAAATCTGGATCCCATCTGACAACCAAAGCCCCTCCAGTTGCATCTAATCTGGGCAGAAGCAAACGTCTACGGCGTGACAACAATGATCGCAGATGTGTATGGCTCTGACCCTTCAGCAGCTGGACTAATGTTCAGAACGGTTGACCCAGGCCATCTCCTCTCGCAGCAGGAAGGATGAACCTTCACTCATAACACCAACATGTTTGGCTTGTTTAACAGCCTGGCCGTTTCCTTTCCCAGCGCTATGGGCGAGCGTTAATGAAGTTTTGCTGTAGAACAACAAAAGCAATTCAGGATGGAGGGGTGACGCGGCCAGCCTGCCTCTTTCCAAAGCTCTTCCTACGCGCACCACTCAGCTCCATGGCAACTCGCAGCGAGAGGGCCGGCGTGTTACAATACGGGACTCTCACTTCCTGTCATAAAAGCCTCAGCGCTCTTTTTTTCGTGATCCTTTGTGAAACAATAACAGGCCTGTTTTGGTTTCCACACATATCGCTCAGGGTCGTGTCTCATCTGAACCTCCACTGCGAGGAGGTGAGAAAACGACAGTGGAAAGATAACCTTTACTCCACAACGGTTAGAAGCGAAAATGAGAAACTCGCTTTCAAAAGCTCCCAGCAGGCCTCAGAATCTAAAGAGGGTCTCCGACGGCACTTTCACATGACTCGAGTCAACTTGCTCAATGAGTCGGACTCTATGGAGCGAAGTCCTCAAAAGACTTTGACACTGACCTTTTGAAATGCAGCCGATAATAATAGGACAATTCAAATTGTGTATTCAGTATGGCTTTGCGATGACGGGTCAAGGTCTGCACCTATAGGTTTGTGATATTCAAGCAATTTTGCATGGCCAATAATTAATAATTTTAGAAATGTATTTAAAAACCCAGCAAACTGTATTAAAGGGGTCATATGACGATGTTAAAAATAACATGATTTTGTGTATTTGGTGTAATGCAATGTGTTTACGCGGTTTAAGGTTAAAAAAACACATTATTTTCCACATACCGTACATTATTGTTGCTCCTCTCTTTTACAAAGCTCATCGTTCTGAAAAGCGTGCTGTGGTCTGATTGGCCAGCTATCCAGTGCGTTGTGATTGGCTGAATACCTCAAGCGTGTGACTGAAATGTTACGCCCCTTACCATATTTGGAAACACACAGCGTCTCCACGACGTGGCGGTGGTGGCAACTATACTACAGCGAGAATAAAAGTTACGCCTTCTTTCTTTGCGTAAACATTTGAGCGGTGTTGTGAAAATCTTCCAACACAGTGACGTAGATTTGTGGGGGCATTTTAGGAAGGCGTGGACAAGTCATAACTTTTATAAAGAAGATCTCTTTGGGTTTGGGACTTTAGTCTTTGCAACTTTACGTATCTTATAAATGCACAAACAGCCTGTAACACTCCAAAGACAAAGGAAAACTAGAAATCGCATCATATGACCCCTTTAAGAGATCCTGGATGCCTCAATTTCCTTTTATTCATTTATATTTACTAGGTGTATAATGGTACATGTATTCTCTTTCGGTCTTTCGGTTCGATATGCACGTGTACCGAACAAATACAGCATTTTTTTTCCAGGAAATTTAAACAATAAATGGGTTTTGACAGTCTTTGATGTGGCATGACAGATCCCTGTATAAATGCCTCGGAGAGCGACTTCTGGGACGCTTCAGAAACGTGCTGGTATAAACACAAGCATTGACTAGAGTGGCCGCGATAAGCTCCAGTTCCTGCATCTGAGCCGTAACACACCACAGACTTGTGCAGTGTAGGGTCCTTTCAAATGGCAAAGCGGAGTACGACTGAACGCGATCATTCCTTCCTCTTTACTACAAGTTTTAACGTGAATAACATCTCATGTCTCATGTAATCGCTCAATCAGTTTCAACCGCGGAAAGACGTCAGTAAAATAGCTTGTAATTAAAATGTCATGTAGCATTTCATTTACCTCAGTAAGTCGTCAGTGTCCACAGCTCGTTAGTTCACTAGAGAAATGAAGCCTAGAGAAGAGCATTTCGCGAAATATTACACTATATACTCATTATATTTTACTTTACCTGTTAGTCTTAATTATTTAATGTGTTTAAATTAATCTGTTATGAAACATGTTTTGACAGCCACTGTGTAATTGAATAGGCCTACATTTTAACAAATAGAAATTGTATAATTTATAAGTTGATTTAAAAACGGCATTGTGTGCAATTTACATGTTTGCATACAATTTTAAGTTGAGTGTTGATTATTATATTTGAAAAGGGCTCCCTTATGGTTTAAAGCAGGGTTTCTCAGTAGGCGGCCCGAGGGCCACATCCGGCCCGTGAGAGAAAAATGTTTGGCCTGCGCTAATTTCAAATAATGTGGCATGAAAATTCAAACACAGCATCAGTAAGCGACATTAACTTACATCATGTCTACACTGGACGCAACAAAATACAATAGAACCCATTATAACCAGTGATGCTGTCTACACTGGATGCGGCGCGGCATGACATGACAAATCCCCGTCAGTATGGCAAACATATTCCTAGAGTTGGCGAACTAAATCCTAGAGCAAATCAGTTCATGATTGACTTCCGGTTTCATGGGGATCACCATTGATCAATGGAGGCAGAGCAATAGGCCGATATTCCCATCCAGCATTTAAAGAAAAGTTTAAACCAGCCACAATTATTCTTCATAGTGGTGTGCTTGCTGGTGGACTGCGGCTAGCGGTAGCTGTTTGCCTTCTCTTAATCTTAGCGGGTGATGTGGAAAAGAATTCCGGCCCTCGAGAGGCAAGCGTGACGTTTCAGAAACAATGTTTAGGCCGGAGAGAACAACGCTGCAAACAACACTGTTTGGAGCAACAGGTGGCTCAGAACCAAGAGAATCCCACGCACTTACGCAAATTGAATCCCTTCAAAAAGAAGCTATGGACTTAAGAGAACTTGTTGAAAAGTGTGTGGAGACAGTCAAGAGACTTGAGCATGAAAACGCTGAACTTCAGGAAAGGCATGAGCGCATGGAAAATCAGAATAGACGGGACAATCTAGTCTTTTATGGCATCCCGGAGTCAGATCGAGAAACATGGGAAGAAAGTGAGAAAAAGGTACGGGACCGTGTTACTGAACATCTTGATCTGGGCAGAGCCAAAAGCGATGTGGAACTCCTGATTGAACGCGCTCACCATGTTGGAAAGAGATCACCTGGAAGAGCGAGGCCGGTGGTGGTCCGTTTCACCAGGTGGAAGGACAAGGAAGGGATTCTACAGAAAGTACGACAGAAAGCACGGGAATGGCGTGAACGAAGTAACACTGAAGATGATGGAATAAATGGCCGAATTCGGGTGTCGGAGGACTTTAGTCCTCGGGTGCGTGAGATACGTAGAAAGCTGGTTAACTACATGCAAACTCTACACCAAAATCAACCAAATATAATAATAATAATAATAATAATAATAATTTATGCATTTAGCAGACGCTTTTATCCAAAGCGACTTACAGTGCATTCAGGCTATACATTTATACCACAGGAACACTATATAAATAAATATAATAAATATACGGCTGTCACTTCGTTTTGATAAATTACTTGTGGACGGTAGAGTTTTTACTTATGACACATTGTCGGAGTCTGTGGTTAAAATTGGATTGAACAATGAAGGAACATCTGACACTCGTGTAAGGTAGAACGATGGCCTTGGCCCAAATTAACTCACTATAATCGCATGGAATGTTCAAGGGTTAAAGACTAAAGTCAACAATAGTGAGTTATTGGACACCTTGCGGGACAACTCTATTATTTGATATATATTGATCTCATTGCTTAATGTGTTTGGTAAAATTTTTACAAAGGTCTTGAACAGGAGATTAGTATCTTATGTAGAAGTAAATAATATGTTTTATGAAGAACAAGCCGGGTATAGGTCAGGTTATTCTACAATTGATAATATTTTTATTTTACAGTCAGTGGTTCAGAAATATATTACAAAGCAAAAAGGAAGGATGTATTGTATATTTGTTGATTTCTCTAAAGCTTTTGACAGTGTCCAGCATAATCTTTTGTATTTCACTCTCATTAAGAATGGCATTGGTGGAAAAGTTTTTAGTGTATTGAGATCTATGTATTCTAAACTTAAATCATGTGTGAAAGGAACCGATGGTCTAACAGAGTATTTTGGCTGCACCATTGGTGTAAGACAGGGCTGCATGGTGAGTCCACTTTTGTTTATTATTTTCTTAAATGAATGTATAACAATGTTGAAGAAAAATTGTAGGATACTGAATACTGTAAGGTATTCAGATTGAAAGTATCACAGAAGTACAGACCTTGCTATATGCTGATGATATGGCTAATATAGCAGATACAATTGGAGGGTTACAGAAACGGATTGAACAGCTGGAAACATTTCGTAATCTTTATGGTATGAGAGTGAATTTGAGTAAAATTAAAATTATGGTTTTTAGAAGAGGGGGCTCTCTAAATAAGAATGAAAAATTGTATTTTGCTGGTGAACAGATTGAAGTGGTTAACTGTTACAAATATCTGGGTATGTGGTTTACACCAAAATTGTCATGGTGGAAAACCAGACAACGTTTAGCAACCCAAGGCAAGAAAGCAATGCTTTCCTTGATAAGGTTTGTTCGTAAACATAAAATTAGCTGCAATCAATCTTTGTATTTGTTTGATCGCATGGTTGCACCTATACTTTATTATGGATCTGAGATATGGGGTTTTGAACCAGTGGAGTGTATTGAAAATGTTCAGGTATCTTTTTGTAAAAAAAAAAAAACTCCTGTGTATCAGTACAAGTGTGAGCAATGAAGCTGTCTTGAGTGATTTGGGTAGATTTGTATTGTCCACTTCTTAAATGAAAAGATGTATCATGTATTGGATAAAATTAGTGTCTGTGTCCAAGAAAATGTTATATGCTTTTTCAATTAGATGAAGTAGGTAGAAAAACATGGGTTACTTGTATTAGAGTTCTGCTGTATTTTTATGGTTTTTCTAGTACCTGGGAGGCTCAAAGTGTAGGTGATATAAGAACATTTACAGTTATTCTTAATCAACGATTGAAAGAAAAAGCACATGAGGCATGGTATACATCAGTTTGGAAAATAAGTTAAATATATATTCACAATACAAGTCTTCGTTGATACAAGAGAGCTACATTGCATCTGTGTATAACATGCAACTGGTACGATCATTGTTCCTTTTTAGATGTTCAAGTCATCATCTTGCTATAGAAACAGGCAGATGGAGTAATACACCAATGGCAGAGAGAATCTATAGTTATTGTAAGTTAACATCAAATATTTCTGTGATAGAAGATGAGAAGCATTTTTTGTATGATTGCTCTTTCTATGAGGATTTGCATAAGAAATACTTAGGTGATCTTGTTCTTGTTGGTGAGATTGCTTGGCATTGTATATATATCATGGAATGAAGAAAAGATTATCTGCCATGTCATTATGATTTTGTGGAACTATGGGCCGAGAGGCCATGTATTCCTGGAATAAATGTGAAACTGAAACTGACTCGTTCTATTTCTGACGCACTGACACAAAGTTCAAATGATTTGCAATGCTTTGTCGTGCCCAGTGATACGATGTGACAGCAAAAACATGGCAAGTGTGAAGAAAAGAAAAGTGGACACGGAAAATAGATTATTCAAACGTGAATGGACTGAACAGTTTTGAGTGACTGAGTGAGTGACTGATATCTTTGTTATGGAATACACGTGTTGGTTCGCAGTGAGTTCACAGTTTTAATGTACAAGTTTGCTTTAATTTATTTTCAAGATCTAAGGTAAAATATCTATTGTTGCTTTCACTATGGCTATAAAGATAACGCAAAATAATATTCAAACTCACATTAGACACTTTTAACGTTGAATAAAGCTCATAATCATTACCTGAGATTATCACTGTCATATTTTGTATGTTGTTCCTGCCGCGACTTCGCAGAAAATAAAAACTAGAATAAAATAAAAATAAAATAAATAAAATAAATTTCTAAAATAGAATCCCGTGTCGCTGTCACGGGGGGGTTAGGACAAAAACATTTACTTGCACACTCAAGGAGGGAAAAAAAAACCTGAATTTTATTCAGAGGCCCAAATTGAACAAAAATATGCAATTTGGTGCTGTTGCTGATATTTATATGGCTAAAAAGAAATGAAATTCTTATAGCTTGTACTGTATATCAATAAAATCTTTAAAATCTTACAGAAAATGCATCATTTCTCACTCTGTATTTGTTAATATGTCTTGGAAGGATGGTATTTAAAGGCTTAATTTTATGATCAAAGCTCTGTAGTATTTATTGTTAGAGGCAAATCATATAAAGCAATGCAATACTATGGGGATTGACAGATGTACAAACTTTCCTTGAAAGCCTGATGGATCATATGTATTTGATACATTTTTAGCATGATTTTTCTAAAAAAATAAAATAAAAATGCATAAATAAATAAATTAATAAATTAGTAAATTAATTTGCTTCAGTCCAGTAAGTGTTCAGCTTAAATACATTAGCCTACTAACAATATAAAAGTTATTATATTATATACATAAAAAAATCAGTACAGATTTCACAACAAAAGACACGTGAACCATGACCTAAAGGTGTACATTCTTACAATTATACTAAAAAAAACTTTTACTTGCTAAAAGAAAAAAACAGCTTGTGTACAACAGGTTTTTCAGCAAAGTTTTGATCATGTTGATAATTCAGAGGCCTTAGAAACCTGTGCATCAAGACTTTACATTATTATTTACTTTATAGGGTTAAACAAGGCTTTGTCAAGCCAACATTCAAAGTTCTGACAAACTTTGCTTGTCTAGTTGTCATATGACTTTCAATTCATTTTAACTCTACTTCCTTACATTTAAATTCAAACCGCAATTCTGCAACTTGTTTGCTACCTCAATTCAAATTCAGGAATTTACTTGGAAATTAAAAGACATTCTAAATTCAATTTTGAATGGCGCACAACCCTGGCGTCATCCAGTGACTGGTCAGTATAGTTCACCTGTAGCTTTAATTTGCAAACAATTGTATGTTGTGGTATTTTACAAATCCCATATAATCACTTGAAGAGTGCAGAAAAATAACCTTTCTAAAAGTGGCGCCCTGATGGGGAATCATGTGAACGGACCTTGAAATTGAGCCGTCGCTCAGAATCACATGCACTTCAGTCATTGGCTGGTCATTGCAGGAACTCTAAACAACAGGGATCTGCTGGTTTATGACATTTTACAAGCTTTTATAAGAGCCACAGACCACCTCGGCCTCTCCTCAAGCCCTTACCATCACTACAACAAAGAAGACTTCAAAAGGACTCTCAGAATGGCTATGAGGTAAATTAAGATTTATTTTATGTTTAGGAATTACTTAAATGTACATAAAAATTGCCCACATAAATGAGTAATGTTAATACAAGTGTGCTCGCTTTTGGGAAATGATCTCAATTTTACTCAACTTCCTGAAAGCCAGCATCCGGAATATAATCATTAGCAAGCATACTATTAGCATTGCTCATACTTATATATTTTTTTTTTTTTATAAAATGGATACATTTACCTGAACAACAAGAGTCCGACATATCTGCGAACTCCTTCAATATGGTTTAAAAAGCATCCCAGGATGCACCTCAAAGTTAGTTTAGGCCCAGATTAAGCAGAACTGGATTCTAGCAGTTCAAATATAAGAGTGATTTGATTTGTTTATAATTTTTGGTGTTATTTCAAAGTTCCAAGGACTTTACTATTATTTAAATGTGGAAAAGAGCAGGCGAGTCCATACTTTTGTCTGGTAGTGATTCTTCTGCATTCATCCTTTGGTCATTGTGCTAAAGTGGATGTTTTATGGGACAATGTTAGACCTTGTATCCTCAATAGGTACTAAACAGCATATAAAAGTCATAAGGAGCAACCTGCCTCGGATTTTCATTCTTCTGTTGCAAACCTCTGGAAGAATATCAGGTCTGCTCTGTTCCACGTAATAAAAACAAATGGTGGAAGTATGCCTTCAGAAGACATGAAATAAAAAGCATGCATCATGCAGACCAGTTTTATGATACTTTTATGGCTTTTACAGCTCCAGGTCACCATTCACTTCCATTGCATAGAAAGGAACAGTGTCAATATTGTTCTAAACATCTCTTTTAGATAAAAAAAAAAAAAACTTTGGAATGACATGAAGATGAATAAACAACACATTTTGGTTTGGATTAGACTAAAGGTAAACCTTGGGAAACCATTTAAGTAGTAAGCGCTTTATATCTGTTAAGCAAAACACAGAGGGAAACGACTCCCAGCATTCAGAGCGATGCACGCGAGACTGTAAGCGCTTGAGGCAGACTGCTGGCTGTTCTCCTTCCTCAGGTGGTCCAGTATAAATATATATACACAAACATGCATACATGTATACATACATATACATATATGTATATAAAACATTTTTAAGTTTACTTACATTTTTGCTTATACAGTGGTGGCCAAAATTATTAGAACACTACCTGCAAAGCTACAGTACTGTTAAAAGTTTTAGGCACTTGAGTAAATATATGGTAAAATGAGGATGCTAACCAAAATAATGTCATAAATAGATTATCTTTATCAATTATCTTCTATTAACTAAATTAAATCAACATTTGGTGTGACCATCCTTTGCGTTTAAAGCAGCCTAGGTGCACTTGCGCATAGTTTTTCAGGGAGCTTTGCAGGTAGGTTTCTTGAAGCGTCTTGGAGACGTTGCCACAGTTCTTCTGGATTTAGTCTGTCTCCGTTTGTTACAAAACAGTGTTTCCTAGCACCTGTCGCTTACTGATTGTTTGGAATTATAAATATGATAAATATAACTTCTGTTAATATCACATGCACTTTTTTGTTTGATTTTTTTAGTTTGTTACTCAGACGCAGGCAGTGCACTGCACTGCATGAGACAAAAAAGTAATATAGCCAAAACAACCGCATAGCCGCTCTTTAGTGTAGATGCATGTTGATTTTATCAGACGATGCCG
>NW_015631094.1:223574-224629 GCF_001515625.1 Sinocyclocheilus rhinocerous | reverse complement strand
GCCAGCCGCGGCACGTTTCTGAAGCGGCTCTCCACGCTGCTTGGCTAAAAATAGTCTTTTGTGAGTTGTCACAGCGTGGAGGACGGAACAAAACCTTGTCTGAGCCGTAAGGAATAACGGTAACATAACACGCTGATCGTGGGATGCTTTTAAATGAACATTTATTTATAAAACAAAATATCTTCTTTGGCCATATTAACCTACTCAATAGCATTAACACAGGCTTTACTCCTTTCAAACTTTATCTGGAATGTCACCTTTTCTGTCAAGATGTCAACAATTCTGTGTCTGTCTGTCAATATGGGGTGCTGTGTGTACATTAATGAGGAAAAAAAATTAACTTAAATGATTTTAGCAAATGGCTGCAATATAACAAAGAGTGAAAAATTTAAGGGGGTCTGAATACTTTCCGTACCCACTGTATATAAAGCTTGAAGCATCAGAATCGGTATCGGTCGATCACCATGACAAGAAATCGGTACTCAGTATCGGCTGCAAGAATCCTGATCGGAGCATCCCTAGTAAAAACCTTTGAACAGGATAAAGAGTTTTCTTAGTTTGTTTAAATATCTTTTTTTTCATTGCCCTTCAGAAGTTACAGAAGATACTTAAATGTTTCCGAGAAGACAAAATAAGTGCAATTTACCCTTATCCTCGAAATCAAAAAGTTTTCACCTCCCAGCTTTTAAAGGATTAGTTCACTTCCAGAATAAAAATTTGAGGTTAAAAAGTATATATACAGTATACAGTATATATGTGAAGAGTTCATTTGCAAAAACGCTAAACGCCACTTAAAAAAAAAAAAGAATATTCTCCGAAATATTCTCCACATATATAGCGCGATCTGAACCCTAAACACATTTTGTCAAAAAAGCCGGTTTTGTCCACTTTCAAGGCATCGCGAGTTCATGTTTTACTGCAGAAGACGACAAGCGCCCTTGTTGTTTTTGAACAGAAGCGTTTAAGTCCATTTTAGCAAATCAGCACGCTGTATTCAGGTCAGGTGACAAGGCTACTTTCACTTTGAAAAGACGTGCTAGCTGAGAGGAGTTTCG
>NW_015631094.1:223048-223442 GCF_001515625.1 Sinocyclocheilus rhinocerous | reverse complement strand
CGGAACCTTGCAAAAGCAGCGCGTTACAATGGTGAGGGAAAAGCTCCGTGTATTGCGTATAATCACATCCATACAGTTTATGATCACAACAACAACAACGTTTGTCAGGCATCTACACTGTCATCTGAGGAGATTACAAAGATTAAACGGGTGTTTTTTTTTAAACTCTAAAACATGAAATGTGGAGTTATCTGTTTTTGCCAAAAAATGACTGTTTGTTTTATAGCAAAAGCAGATAACTCCAACTTTTAATTTGTAAAAAAAAAAAAACATACTTTCAATGAACTTTAATTTTGTAAATTACCTGTATTTGTTTAAGTTATTATTACTTCATCAAAACAGCCCAACTGCAGTTTGATTGATATTATTTGGAATGCGCAATAAAAAAACGTGT
>NW_015631094.1:220061-221066 GCF_001515625.1 Sinocyclocheilus rhinocerous | reverse complement strand
AAATGCCCGTCTTCGCGATTATCTAGTTAAACACAGTCAGTTTTGGAACGTTAAATAGTTGAGAAAGAGAACGCATGTTGTGCATTTATTTGTGCTGTTGTTTGCCATTTTTTTATTTGTTCTTATTTTATTATTGACTTTTTACTTGTGTTTTTTATGAAAATAAAACTTTTGTGTTGAAGAAAAGTAGATTTTTGTTTGTATATGCTGTCAATTATAGTTCTTAGAAAGAAAATCGGAATCGGCCAAGAAAATTGCAATCGGTTCATCTCTAATTCTAATATGCTGATTTATTATCAATGTTGGAAACTGTCTTAACTAAAATTAAATATCATATTTAAGAAAAAATAATAATTTCAGTTATTAGTTGGCAACATTTCCCATTTTCATTTTAACTTGATGGAAAATAACTCAAATTAAAATGAAATAAAAATAATATAGGTATATAAACAATGATAAAAGTAACACAAAATCAACAAAATTACTAAAACTTCAACTAAAAGTAAAATTAAAATTGAAAAGATTAAAAATACTAATTAGTTTGAAATAAAAAAAAACTTGATTTTTGAAAAAAAAAAAAAAAAAAAAATGGAGTTATCGGTTTTTGCAAATGAATAATTTTGCAAATATATATATATATATACTACCGTCCAAAAGTTTGTGATCAGTAAGGCTCAGTCTCAAACAGCTTGTGAGCCACAAATACCAAAATGAGTGGCTAACTGCCCTAAAACGTTCAAATACATACAAAATTGTGTCAAAATGCCCGTCTTCGCGATCAGCATTTATTCAAAATGGAAATCTTGTGTTACAATATACACTATCGTTCAAAAGTTTGGAGTCAGTAAATGTTTTTCTTTCTTTTTTTTGAATACTTTTATTCCAAAAAAACATGAAGCAGCACAACTGTTTCCAGCACTGATAATAAATCAGCATATTAGAATGATTTCTGAATGATCATGTGACACTGAAGACTGGAGTAATGATGCTGAAAATTCAGCTTTG
>NW_015631094.1:215912-219938 GCF_001515625.1 Sinocyclocheilus rhinocerous | reverse complement strand
CACAAGAGACTCCATTAAAAAACATTAAAAATCTTACTGAACCCAAACTTTTGAACAGCAGTGTGTGTGTGTGTGTGTACGGTATATATATATATATATATTTTTTTTTTTAGAAAATAGCCAATCATTTCGCTAGATAGGACCCTTATTCGTCGGAAAATGGTTCTTTTTTATATTTTTAAAATGCACTTCACACTAAGAAAAAAAAGGTTATTTTAAGAACTGTTGACTGAAAGGTTCTTTGGGCAACCAAAAATGGTTCTTCTCTATGACATCACTGTGCAAAACCTATTTTGGAACCTTTATATAAAGTAGACCTCAAACTGCTCGGCATTCAAAGCTGAACTTTGCCCTCTGGCTCTCAATGCCACTGGTAGGATCATGGGATTAGCAGGTTTAGTCTTGTTAACAGTTTTGTGCTCTAACACACCGCTCATCTGCCTGACAGAGTTGGCAATCTCTTTGCAAATTTAGCTCACCTTAATGTAAGCTGTAAGTGACACCATGGCACTGATCTTTGGCTCTTCGCCTAATGACTCACGGTTACTTCAATCCTATATCAGCCTCTTCCAGAAGGATTTGCTGAGCTCTTTAAAGCTGGACAAAGATTTATTTCCTTTCCCCTCGGGCCTGCTGATCAAATACACAGTTAGTAAACCAGAACTGGTTCAGAAAGTGACCTTTGTTTTGTTCCAAAACCTAGTGACCAAGATAGGCAGCTGACTTCTTAGGTTGCATTCAAAACAGAACATCATACACGATTGATTCAAAACGCTCATCACAGGCAGCAACTTCTAACACAAAGCATCTCTATTCACTACTGATTCCAACAGAATTTGCTATGTTAAAGACATAATACTCCAATTAGCAAACACAAATGTTCAAATAGTCAATTTTTAATTAGAAAATCTTAGGAAGTGGTAACTGTGCATTGACTTTGCCCTTACTGTCCACTCTGCCTTAATCAGCACCAAATGACACTTTCTGATTCCTATAACTGTCCAGATTTAATATTGCTTGTGGTGGAGACTGTGGTAAAGTCTGGGTGTGGAACATTCCTGGACATTCCTGTTCCTTGAGGGGCATAAATCACCAGAGAACGGCACAACAACCAAAATAAACAGTGTCAATAAACTGTTTACATTTCAGATTTAACTGAGAATTCATTTTTGGTCGGAGCCGTGGCACAGCAGATTGCACACATGCTCATGACTGGTCACTGGTGAAGCATATTCATCTGCAACATATGCAAATAATAAAAAAGATGCAAACAATTTAAATAAGTAAAATAATATAAAATGATCAAAAAAAAGTTATTACGAAATATTCATAAAAATATTATACAATTTTATACATATAAAATATAACATTTAACAACTATTAGTGGTTTGCTTCAAGATACGCAATAAAAAAAGTGGACTTTTTTTATTTGGCAAGGATTTATGCTATATATATGAAATACATTTATATGCATCTATTTTAAAATGTAATTTACTCCTGTGATGAGAAGCTGAGTTTTCAGCAGCCATTATTCCAGCCTTCATTGTCACATGGTTCTTCTGAAATCATTCAAATATGCTGATTTGCTGCCCAATTATTATTGGTACTCAATTATTAATAATGGTTTTTATTATTTATCATTATTATTATTCATTATCAATGTTGAAAACATTTATTAACATTTATATATATATATATATATATATATACTTTATTGTTGCTTTTGATCAATTTAATGCATATTTGTTGCATAAAAGTTTTTTTTTTTCATTTCATTTAACTATTTTATTTACCTCTAATTTTTGAATGGTAGTGTGTCATGATTTTCATAAAATACTGAACAGCAAAAACTTGAAATGTTTCAAACAAAATTGAAATGTTTCTTGTGGAGCAAATCAGCATATTAGAAAGATTTCTAAAGAATCATGTGACACTGAAGACTGGAGTAACGATGCTGAAAATTCAGATTTGTCATCACAGATATAAATTAAATTTCAAAATATATTCAGTTAAAAATCTGTTATTCTCAATTGTAATTATCTTTAATATTATCGCTGTTCTTTGTGCATTTTTGATCAAATAAATGCTTGGATGAGTATTTTAGAAGGATGCAGACGTTTTAAGAACCGAACATCATAGAAACCATCCTGTTCAAAATAAGAACTTTGTCGAGAGCTTGCAAAGCCACAGAAACAGAGCTCCCTGGGTAAAGACAACAGTCATCCACCCTGGGGGCCTCCCGGGGACAAAGAAGCCCAATGAAGCTGTCAGCTACAAATGAAAACTCGTTTAGAGGGGAGGAATGTGGGGGTGTTGCGCTGCCATACGGCCCACAGCTGTTCTCCGACACAGAGCCTGTCCATGACGCCACGCATGGAGGGAGAGAGATGGCCCGGGGGCCCGGGGGCCCGAGGGGGACGGAGGTGGATGATATTCTATATACATAGGCATTTCTAGCTATACACGGAAACAAAACTGTGTCTGCCCGCCCACAATTACTTACACCATTAAATACAAAACATGAACCGTGCCGAACCAGACAGGAGATTCTCAAACGCTGTACACAAGGAAAACATGTGGATGTAAACGGAGCTAATTACAACCCAAAGGCGTATGATGTAATTCAGAAGATTTCCTGAGACGGTACTGGGAAATTAATTTTCTAGTTCGGGTGTCTATAAATGCACGTCTTTCAGTCCTTTACGTGTTTTATCTTTATTGGACAGCTCCATAAATGCCCAAACAACCATTCTCAGGAACACAGCCACAGAAATAGAAAAACACTAAATGTTTTCCTGGAACAAGTGCCAATACAATACAATAAGATGTCTTTAAAGTAGGGCTGGGCAAGTTAACGCGTTATTATCGCGTTAACACATTAATTGATTAACGGCGACAATGGAGGGAGAGAGATGGCCCGGGGGCCCGGGGGCCCGAGGGGGACGGAGGTGGATGATATTCTATATACATAGGCATTTCTAGCTATACACGGAAACAAAACTGTGTCTGCCCGCCCACAATTACTTACACCATTAAATACAAAACATGAACCGTGCCGAACCAGACAGGAGATTCTCAAACGCTGTACACAAGGAAAACATGTGGATGTAAACGGAGCTAATTACAACCCAAAGGCGTATGATGTAATTCAGAAGATTTCCTGAGACGGTACTGGGAAATTAATTTTCTAGTTCGGGTGTCTATAAATGCACGTCTTTCAGTCCTTTACGTGTTTTATCTTTATTGGACAGCTCCATAAATGCCCAAACAACCATTCTCAGGAACACAGCCACAGAAATAGAAAAACACTAAATGTTTTCCTGGAACAAGTGCCAATACAATACAATAAGATGTCTTTAAAGTAGGGCTGGGCAAGTTAACGCGTTATTATCGCGTTAACACATTAATTGATTAACGGCGACAATTATTTTATCGCGCATTAACGCAGTTTTTTATTATTATGAAAGTCCTTTCAGCTCACTGGCTCTGAATACACATACAGACAAACCATGGGTCACAGGAGGGGTGGGATGAGTGTCATCACGCGTCTCAACCAATGAGAGCATTTGGGAGGGCCTAAGACTGCAGGAGCACTCACATGGACGCTCCTGATAAAATTATTTAGGATAAGCATCAACATTCACAAACCACTGTTCACTATTATTTTTAACAGAAAAGAATGCAACATGCTCGTAAACATGACTTCATAAGTGGGAAATAGGAAGTTTCCGATACCACATGAAGACAGCAGAGAAGCGCTCTCGCTCAACACAGTGGAGTGCATCGTTTTGTTAAAGGGGTCATATGATGCGATTTCAAGTTTTCCTTTCTCTTTGGAGTGTTACAAGCTGATTGTGCATAGATAAGATCCCTGAAGTTGCAAAGACTAAAGTCTCAAAACCAAAGAGATATTCTTTATCAAAGTTAAGACTCTGCCACGCCCCCCTAAAACGGCTCATTCTAACACGCCCCCACATATCTACCACACTATATGGAAATATTTGCATAATGCCACCCAAATGTTCA
>NW_015631094.1:214371-214961 GCF_001515625.1 Sinocyclocheilus rhinocerous | reverse complement strand
TTTACAGATCTATCGCTTTTGCCGCTCAGAAATGTTCACGCAATCATGTTGCACACATATCAGAAGATCTGCGCTCCGGCACGGTTAGCGCTCCGCTCACACTACATGCGTACCACGCTCTGGCCCACCTCTTCCAACCGAGCCAGGGACGGCTAAACGAACGCACGGAGCGATCACACTAGTCAAACGAACCGTGCTTTGGGGGTCAAACGCGCTTGGGCACGGTTAAGATTGTCTAGTGTGAGTACACCCTAATTATTCTCCCGCATCCCACACACACACACACAAGTCTCTACCCGCCCGCACCCGCAGTCGCCCATCAAGTGTTGTCCCGCGCCGCGCCGCACTCTGCTGCGTTAGGTCCCGCGATAGTGCAGGTCTCTAAGGTGCCTGTTATAATGTTATGATGGAGGCTCTGGACTCTGAGCATAACTTGTTTTTCTATAACAAATTATAAAATATTTTCTATAAAAAAACATTAATGCCCTGGCAGTGGCAAATATCTTGTTTTATATTTAATTTGATTACATTAATGTTATAAGTTTAGATTTACAAGAAATATTTTAACTGCTACTATGTAAAAGGAATAC
>NW_015631094.1:198219-212331 GCF_001515625.1 Sinocyclocheilus rhinocerous | reverse complement strand
ATGATGGAGGCTCTGGACTCTGAGCATAACTTGTTTTAACAAACTATGAAATACTTTCTATAAAATCGTTCATGCCCTGGCAGTGGCAAATAGCTTTGGTTTTATATTTAATTTGATTACATTAATGTTATAAGTTGAGATTTACAAGAAATATTTTAACTGCTACTGTACTATGTAAAAGGAATACTGCTGTAAAAAAGCACCTTATTTGTTTAAAGTGTTTGCAAACCAAATGTTATTGCATTTTTGTTCATATAGCAGTACTTTTAAATGAAAAAAAGTGCACAATACACTACTTTTGAATGCATTATTTAATTTTGTGCATAACAATGTGATTAATCGTGATTAATCGCAGACAATCGTGCGATTAATCGTGATTTTAAAAAAAAATTTAATCGTTGCCCAGCACTACTTTAAAGTCTACATAAACTCAAAATTGACTGGCCTGGCTATTTCAATAATACTCATAGTGATTATTCTGTGCATTGTTATTTCAAATAAAAAAAAATATATATATATTCACAATCAAAATTGAATAACTTACTCCACCTCTTATTTATTTGAACTCTTTTAACTATCTTCCTTCTGGTAACTTTCTACAATCCAATAAATGATGGATAGTTAAAAGTCTGAAAATCACGGAATATCCTGTTTTATTATCAATTTTTGTAATTATCCTGTTTTACTAGGCAAGTTCTTTGATTACTTTTAAATTATTAAACTAAATAAAATAAAATAAAAACTAAAAGTAGTACTCTCAGCTCCTTTAAAAATTTTTACCATATATAAATCCATTATTGAAAGATTGTATTAAATCCATTATTATTTAAATCCAGAATTCCACAGAATTTCCAGAAAATCAGTGTAGAAATTGCTTATAAGTCAGCAGATTCCATGATCAGTGACCCAGAATAAATTAAAATATTTAAAACTTTTAAATATTCAGATATTCTAATAATAAAATTGAAAAGTTAATCTGTCAGATAAGACACGCAAAACATGCATGTACACCAATGTTTTTGTATCACTTTTGCTATATTGCTACAACAAAATGAATCATATTTTGCATGCATTTATAGTTATGAATGTAATGAAACACATATTTTGAAACAAACATGCAGCATGACCAGTGTAGTCTGATTCACAGAAAAATGACTCTTAATAGCCGGTTCTTATAATGAATCATTCAAACTGGTCTGAATCAGTCTGACAAATCTAGGGCTGCCACTAACAACTATTTTTATTTCTATTAATCTACCAACTAGTTTATCGATTAATCGATTAATCTAAACGATTAATTTCCCACACAAAAAATCAACAATTTTACTTAAGAATATTTTATTAAACTATATTTTATTAAACCAAATGAAATCCAAATTTCTTTGAAATCCTTTTTTTAAAGCAAAAGTAAAGTGCAACATAGAGTGCAAGAAGCAAGTATCCAAGTTGAAACACTGTGAGTGAAGTCTACAGCTGGTGAATCTACCGCAGACCTGTGGCACTAATGAGCCTGTTCTTCCACTCCAGCCGCCCGTACTGCAGCAGGAAACAGCTCTATCAGCAGCACCATTTCCCCTGCCTCTGTTTACTTATGCCTTCCTCCAACATCCTCATCGGATCCTCTTTATAATGGTTGAACAGTCAATGACATAAAGTGGGTTTGAAGGCACCTCCTAAGGAAACTGGTTTCAGACAGACTTCCAAAGCACCATAACGTCATGTCTAATGACCAGTCCCACACCAAATCTGCACCTGTAAAAACTCTACAGAAAACTCTACAGATGACAAAAATCTACACATGATGCCTGTTGCTTCTTCATTCAATAACCTAATACGGCTAAATTTAATCATAAAAGTATAGTATAAAAACACCAATAAAAATTTAGTACTCTCGGAGCCTTTAAAATACTTTTTTTTTTTTTTACCAAATTTTAATTAATTATTCCATTTTTATATTCAACCCATTATTATTTAAATCCAGAATTCCACAGACTTTCTAGAAATCAAATCAGCATAGAAAATGCTGAAAAAGCCAGAAGATTCCATGATCAGTGACGTAGAACGAATTTAATTATTCAAACTATTCAAATATTAAAATACCCAAAATGTAAAAATATTTTACAATTTCAAACTATTCAAATTATCTATACAGTCCCATGACAATTCATAACTATTTTACAGTTTTGAAAAATGTATATGAATTTGTACAGCGTCATGTGTACTTTTTTTTTTTTTAAATCACGTTTTTTGTGCAAATAACTTGAATAGTTCAAATTTCTCATAAGTTTTTGCCAAAAAATCAGTGTAAAAATGCTGAAAAAGTTAGCAAATTCCTTGACAAGTGACCTAGAATAAATTACAATATTCAAAATATAAAATATTTTTAAAAAGTCAAAATGTTATGTTTTTGCAATTTGTGGCAAATTCTTACGAATTTGTACAGCTTCATGTTTACTTTTTTTTTAAACATATTGTATGTTTTCATTAGAAACAGCCGATTCATTACTACTATTTGAATAGCTCTCATTTTCATAGGTTTTCCCTGAAAAATCTGTGCAGAAAATGTTAAAAAAGTAAGCAGATTTTATGATCAGTGTTCTAGAATACTGTAAATTAAAATATACAAACCAATTCAAAAATATGTCATGATTTTGCAAATTGGTGGCAAATTCCTATGAATTCGTACAGCTTCATTCATACATTTTCTAAACAAATTGCATGTCATACGAAATGGCCAAGATGTTAAATAGTGAAGTTTTGTATTTTTTAAAAGACATTTATGAACCACCTTTATTCAACTGCACATTTTGGATGCAAACATGCTTTGTCATCTTCCTTCCTCAATATAGCTCCTGAAAAAGCAGCATTTTTCAGGCTACAGACACAGTCAGAGACTACGCCAGAAACCTTCCAAGAGAAACCGATACACAAAACACTGGTTGCTGAGAGGGACAAGCCACAATCCGCAGAGCCAGGTCTTTAATTGCAGGTCTTAGAATGATAAACACTAGCCAAGGGACATTTCTGTTATTGCTCTTGAGAAGCTGAACGCAGCTTGAGTAATCACAGGTATATGTACTGCTGCATACAGTGCTATTTTAATCTGCTGATTGATGTGAGGTGGCGCAGCTCTCCTGGTGCTAAGGAGCTTGAACCAGATAAGAGTTGTGATTTTTGAGCTCCAGTGGTCTTATCTAGAGCAAAAATGAACACAAGGAGGACTGCACCCTATCTGACTACAGATAAGTTTCTAAACCCCCCACAACAGAGCAGGAAAACACAGCACTTTCACTCTTAAAGCATGGGACAGATGGGTCAGTTTTGACATCCGTGTCGGAAGAGGAAGACCATGCGGACACTGTGACATGCTGTGAAATCTAGGAAACAATGCTAAGTCAAATTAATGGCTCCGTCCCAAAATTTAGTGAGCTACTCCCTACAATGGCAGCATCGTAACTGAAAAGGAAACAGCTATGACCAAGAGGAAAGTCAAACACTAAAAATGCACTATTAAAATAACCAAGCATTAAAATAATCAAGTAATAAGATACTAAAAATCAAATAATCAAGTATTAATATAATCATAATCAAATAGTCAATCAAATATCAATAAAATTAAATAATGGAGAAAGAAAATACTGAAATAATAAAATATTAAAATCAAATTTTAAAATTGAAGATTAAAATAGTCACAAATAATTCGGTAATAAAAAGATACAATTTTAAAATATTTAAATAATTGAATAATCAATTATTAAAATAACCAAATAATCTAATATTAAACAAATGAAATAATATAATACTACAGCAAGTATTAAAAATCACATTCAAGTATTAAAATAATCATAATAAAACAGTCAAACAATCAAATATTAAAATGAACAAATAATCAAATATTAAAAGAATCAAATTATGAAAAATGAAAATATTCATTCATTCATTCATTCAAAATAATGTAAAATATTATAATTATTATTTTAAATATTATTAAAAATAACTATAAAATATATTAAGTATTAAAATATTCAAATAATCAAGTAATAAATACCAAGTAATAAAAACAAATAATCAAATACTAACGCCAAACAATCAATTATTAAAATATTAACATTCAAGTATTAAAATAGTCATTATCAAACAGTCAAACAAATAAATATTAAAATAATTAAATAATCAACTATTAAAATAATCAATGATGATGAAAAATTAAAATACTTTAATGCTTGATTTTGGTAATCAGTAATCAAATAATAGAGTATTAAAATGGTAAAATATTAAAATAATCAACTAATCAAGATCAAATCATCAAAATTTTATAAAAAAAAAAAAATTCAAATAATCAAGTAGTAGTAGTAGTATATTTTTATTTAATCCATACACTGATACCGGTGTTGCGGCTTAACACCGGTATCACCGTCAGCACCGTCTATCGCGGCAAGCCTAGTCTGATGTGCGGTCGGGATAATCATTTGAGAGGTCACACCAATCATAACTCTGTATAGGAAAAGATGAGGTGCTGGAAAACATCAGGAAAATCAGACACGTGTACGTTCTCGGATCTCGCTGCTCAACACATCGCATTCGTCCTGTATGATGTCAGGCCACAGGAAAATATTACATACTGTCGGCGCAATAGGGAAAAGTAATGCGCCCCTTATGTTGTTTAGGAACAGCAAACTGGGCTCATAACAGACTGAAATGCTGACGGAGGAATGTCACCGGCTCTATTAGGCCTTTCCTGAGGTTTGAAGTGTGCTGCTTATATTGAAGGGTGCGCAGGAACACAGGGGTCTTTTCCATCATTACTCACGCTAAGACCTGCTACGCTTACAATACATCACCGACTTGTTAAAAACAGCCCATTACTCAAACTTTACCAAACCAGCACTCGTTTTCTGGCATTCAATAGATGAACCACTGACCAAGCACTCATGAATTTTACAAGAGTAGCCTGCTTCTTTTTTTTTTGTTGTTTAATACAGTCAGATGGGAAACTTTTTTTTTTTTTATTGTGTTGAACTTTACATATATTTAACTTGAAAAAACATTTTTGTCTATATATTTTTTGACAATAATAATCCAGCAACTTGATGTCTGTGCATTTGCGCTGAAATTGAACAAAAACACAGCCAAACGCATTGAATTCCTAATATAAAATAAAAACAAAAATATTTATAACAAGGAAATACAGCAAAAACAGCAATATTCTGAAATATTATTTATTTATTTTACAATTTTGAACTGTTTTCCATTTGGACCATTTTATTTTTCAATAAATAAATGAATTGAACTTACCATCTGTAACATCATTTCTGCTATTGAAGTTTAAAATGCTAAAAATCTATTCTACTAACAAGAGACAAAAAGTAATTGAGAAATTACTTTAAAATTTTTCATTTTACAGACCCCAAAATGGGTCATCAATGTCAAGGCTGCATTTACTTGATCAAAAATTCAGTAAAAACAGAAATATCACCATAATTTAAAATAACTCTTTCCTATTTGAAGATATTTTAAAACATAATTTATTCCTGTGATGCAAAGCTGAATTTTCAGCATCATTACGCCAGTCTTCAGTGTCACATGATCCTTCAGAAATCATTCTAATATGCTGATTTGCTGCACAATAAACATTTCTTACTATTATCAATGTTAAAAACAGTTGTAGTGCTTAATATATACTTTTTTTTTAGGAAAATGGAAAGTTCAAAAGAACAGTATTTATTTGAAACTGAAATGTTTTGTAGCACTATAAAAGTATTTCTGTCATGACAACTCTTGGGGAGAGAACCAATCAGCTGTGCCATGTGATAATGATGTCATTAGGTCAGATTGAGTTAGAGCTATCGGACTGCGCCATCTAGAGTTTCATGCCAGAACTCTGTATTTACCCTTACTTACTATCAATTTTATCCATCCTTGCTAAATAAGTATTAATTACAGTAGTGTATATACCTTTTTCCCGCTCCTAGAATGGCCCAGACCTGAATTCCTACTGAACACCACTGGGATGAATTGAAAAGCGAGCCAGATCCCACTGCCTGATCTCACAGATGATGTACTGTTAAACATTTCATTTTCAAAAGCATGGCAAAAAGCATGAATCCCTCCTTGAAACAGCTTCCACTCTTCTGGGAAGGCCTGTAATGCTGGAACATGGAAGCAGGGATTTGATCCTATTCAGACAGAAAAGCATTAGTGAGGTCAGGCAGTGACGCCGGGCAACAAGGCCATTCCATCCCAAATACAGCTCTCAATAAATACAAGCACTCACAAACTTTAAACATGTTTAGTGCAAATGATATACTATCAAAAGCTACGTTTGTTGAACATCCAAACATAACCCTGCGTTCACAACGTGAGCTCACCAGTGACAGTAAAGTAAATGTTTCTCACCAAATGTTATAACAGTAGATGAAGTAGAACAGTTGCAAGACTGTCGGCCAGGCCAAGTGCGGAAGGATTTTCTTTAGTAGCTTATCTGTGGATTAGCGCCTGGAAAGTTTCAATTCCATCAAGGAACCAGTGAGTGTTGTTTGCATTCCCTATTTGGCCAAAAGAGCACAACAGTAACCGCTCAACTCCCACGATGCATCACCAATGACGTAATCGAGTCTCCCTATGCTCTAAGACACTTTAGAATTGTATATATTTGGAAATTGTGCAAATATTGTACTTGCATTACCCTACTCATACAGTACAGTTTTATAGCATTATATATGACTCTTTACCAATTTTCAAGCATTTTTTCTGCTTCAAATCAAATGTTGTGATTCGTCTCAGAGCTTGTTAGTTTGGTTCAACACAGAACTTTTTATTGAAGATTTTTTCAATCTCAATGGAAAAAATGTGGAAACTACTTCTAAACCCACGGCTGCTGAAAAGGGCTGGTTCCCAGGGCTTTTTATTTTCTACCTAAATATCCAAGCCTAAGTCTCATTTGGTTTGCTCACTAAAGGTATTAAGGCACTAAAACTGCTTTGAAACAAATCATATTGTGAAAAGCGCTGTATATCAAACTGACCTGACGTTTGCTGAAGGTAGCGAGGGATTTCACCTTACTTCAACCCTTAATTGTCTTTTTCCGGTGAGTCATCTGCACAAATATCACAGTATAAACACATACACAAGACTATTGCGTGTTTCTGGCATCACGCACGAGAAACTAAACAAGCCTCAGGACAGATAAAGAGTAAAGGAGAAATTGATGTCAGATCAGTGTTTATATACCTCAGTCTGAATTTTCTTGAAAAGGAAATTGAAAAAAAAAATGTTTTCCCTCTGGGGTCCAATTAAAATGTAAAGTTCGTTTTTCATCCAAAAAAAGTATTCATTCAGTTTTTCATGACTGTGTAACACCTTCTGCCTCGTCTTTAGAATTACGGGGTAAAAAAAGACTATATGTGCTTAAAAGTATAGAAACAAACTCTGAAGATCAGACTGAAATGATCAAATAATATTTTAAAAAATAAATGTTGGTGTTTGTGTTTAGAAGTAATAGTATCAATCTTTTCTCATTGTTAGGAAACTGAATGACAGGAAAAGGAATTGAAATGGAATTCAAAGAAATTCAGCAGAAGATACATCCATTTATCCATACATCCATACACCCGTACATCTATCCATTTATCCATCCATCATCCATACTTGCATCCATCCATCTATCCATTTATCCGTCCATCATCCATACATACATCCATCCATCTATCCATTTATCCATCCATCCATTTACCCGTCCATCATCCATACTTACATCCATCTATCTATCCATTTATCCATCCATCCATCTATCCATCCATCCTTTCATCCATCCATTTACCCATCCATCCATCCTTACATCCATCCATCCATCTATCCATCCTTCCTTACATCCATCCATTCATCCATCCATCCATCTATCATTCATTTATCCAACCATCGTTACATCCATCCATCTATCCATTTATCCATCCATTTATCATCCATCTATCCATCCTTCCTTACATCCATCCATCCATCCATCCATCTATCATTCATTTATCCAACCATCGTTACATCCATCCATCTATCCATTTATCCATCCATTTATCATCCATCTATCCATCCTTCCTTACATCCATCCATTCATCCATCCATCCATCTATCATTCATTTATCCAACCATCGTTACATCCATCCATCTATCCATTTATCCATCCATTTATCATCCATCTATCCATCCTTCCTTACATCCATCCATTCATCCATCCATCCATCTATCATTCATTTATCCAACCATCGTTACATCCATCCATCTATCCATTTATCCATCCATTTATCATCCATCTATCCATCCTTCCTTACATCCATCCATTCATCCATCCATCCATCTATCATTCATTTATCCAACCATCGTTACATCCATCCATCTATCCATTTATCCATCCATTTATCATCCATCTATCCATCCTTCCTTACATCCATCCATTCATCCATCCATCCATCTATCATTCATTTATCCAACCATCGTTACATCCATCCATCTATCCATTTATCCATCCATTTATCATCCATCTATCCATCCTTCCTTACATCCATCCATTCATCCATCCATCCATCTATCATTCATTTATCCAACCATCGTTACATCCATCCATCCATTTATCCATCCATCCTTACATCCATCCATCTATCCATTTAGCCATCCTTCATTACATCCATCCATCCTTACATCCATCTATCCATTTATCCATCCATTCTTACATTTATCCATCCATCTTTCCTTCCATCCATCTATCCATTTATCCATCCATTCTTACATTTATCCATCCATGTTTCCTTCCATCCATCTATCCATTTATCCATCCATTCTTACATTTATCCATCCATGTTTCCTTCCATCCATCTATCCATTTATCCATCCATCTTCAAAGTTTGTCGTGACAAACCTTTCTACATGAAAATGTGTTATATGAATTTCTTAAAATTTAAAATTAAATTCTACTCTTTGCATTTAAATTTGAATTGCAATTCTACATCCTGTTTGCTACCTCAATACCATTATTTGTTCATTTTCTCAATGAAAAAAAATCACTTATGCCATCTTTGTAGCTTGGTTTTACTAGGAAACAAGCTTTGGCTTCTTAAAATTCAGTTTGTCCTTAAAGCACATAGATGAGAGTTTAAAAAAAGTATTAGTTGAGATATAACCTCTTTAAACAAAGCATTTTAAACATGCTCACTCACACAACTGAATCATGACCTTCCTGAACACAAAACACACTGCCACAAAATGGAAATGGAAACAAACTGTGGTGGCCTGTGAAACAACCCTGCTTGTAAAAAAAAAAAACAAGAGATGTTGAGGATTATTTAAAGAAAACATCTCGTCACATCTGACTCCGGGACTTTGAAGCTGGTGCCTTTCCCACAAGTGCTGGTTAACTACACAGTCCTACACAGCGGTGGGCCGGTCGGTTTGGCCAGCTGTCTGCCTCGTAATGGTGCGGCATGCCTCATCAAGATTGGCCCACTTGCTCTGGTCTCTGAAGCTTTAATCGAACTTGTCTGGGAGACAAACTAGCATACTTGCACCTTGATGTGTGCTAGATGAGGCTATAAAACACATTTTAAATGGTGGCATGCATAGCCTATGTCAAAACGCCCTTAACTTTGCAATTAGCTGGTCTTTCCCACCAAATTCACATGTGGGCCAGACTCTAGGTTTTACGAATCGGTCTACGTAATTGTGAATGATGCCATTTGTAAAAATGAGTGGAATGTGATAATGCCTTAATATGAAGAAGTGACAAGCATGCCATCTATGGATGACGACATCCATAAACACGGGATTAGCTTTGAGTGCCTATTCATAACAATGTCATATCGCATTTTGAAAAACTCATAAATGAATGAAAAACTTCCCTTTTGGCAAAGCGGAGCCTGGAGCATTTCTTAAATTCAATACAAAGGCAGAACGTGGGTATATTTCACCCCGAATTGGATTAGCCGAATTGGATATAACGGAAAACGTAGAACTGAGACAATGACAGCATATAAATCTCATTACTCTCTCATCATTTCCATTGTTCTGAGGAGGTTTTGTTTAAACTAGTCCTCCCCTCTCGGGCTTCTGCCAGCACATCTATTTTTACACAGCGGCAAATTTTCCAGAGCACTTGTTCGGTAATAACAATGACATTTTGGTGACCTTACAACACTAATTCTACACTTCACAGACCACACACTAATATTCACACGGATTTACCCACAAAACCCCCTGAAAATCACCTCCTGATTACGGTTTTACGCAAGTAATACAGGCCACTGCACACTTTAAACAAACCCACTGGCCTCCAATATCACTGCTTGGGTAATTAACTTCCTCTAAAGTCCTGACTCTGGCCCTGGAAGACATTGTTTAGGACTTTTTCAGTTTTAATATTCTGAAAAGCACAACAAAGAAAAGTTACACTTCTAAACATAAAGGTTCTTTACTGGCATCAATGCTTCCATTAAAAAAACCGTTCACTGTCCACTGCACAAAAGGTGCTTTATAGTGGAAAAAGGTTCTTTATATTATTAAAATGTTCCTCAAACTAAGGAAATATTAAACTGTTCACTGAAAGATTCTTTGGGAAAACAAAAAGTGTTTTTTTATTCTGTGGTAGCCTTGGAGGGGGAAAAATCTTTGGAACCTTAATTTTTATAAATGTATGACGTGAACTTAAGAAATATTTTAGATTGTCATGTTACTGATCAAATAAGCAAATTAGTGACAATGATCATCTGAAATACTGCACAACACAACAAATTAGACATGTTTTTCATTCCAACTTTTCAGTTCAATAGTTATACTGATATTTACTTAGAAAAATGCTAAATTAAAGCAATTTCAGTTGTCTCGAATTTTAAGACATCATTGTATCCTTTTATATAATATCCATAAATTATTGAAATAAATAAATAAATAATCAAAAACTAAATTTTGTGGGTGCATTTTATGAAAACTACCAAAAAACTATGTTACACTAAAATTGAAAGAAATATTAGAAATATTTTCTGTCATTTTCTAATATTAGAAATATGAGAAAATGTGGCCTATTGTTATGAGCATTAGATTTTTTTTTGCATTTACATTTTTATGCAATTATGGACCAATTCTCACTGCCCTAAAGCAAAAAAAAAAAAAAAGATTAAAAAAAATTAGACTTTAAAAATTTTAATCATATCATTGAGAAAGATGGTAATTTCAAAACTCAAACGTAAAACACATTACTGTAATGACATTTTGGATGTAAAATGTGCTTACTTGTCATGCAAATGTTACAATACAAAAAAGATCTTGTGAGATACAGTTCTGGTGAAATTGCTGCACTTCATGTCGCACTTGTGTCGTTTTTGGGAAGAGGCGATCTTCGAAAAAATTATGGAATCTAACAGTCCTCAGGATAAATGTGATGCTGAACGCTACCCACAAACTTGTCATGAATTATTCAAAACCATCTGCTACTGAACTGGAGCTGAAAAAGGATCGAGGGATATTTTGGGTTTCAGTGCATCTGTGCCTGCAAAAGAGTCTAATTCCCTTTCCTTCAAGATCCTTCTGCATGAATGTACTGTAGGATTCACCTGCAGCAAGCATTACCTCTCCAAAAGGAAAGGAATGTAGGAGTGTAGGGCTCTCAGTAGGTTAGCTACAAGTAGTGAGCTCGAATCAACATGTGAAAGGCTAAAAATATTAGAAACCTACAACAGAAAATGCTTTCCACTGTCTTTTACGAATACTTATGTAAGAACTAGGCAAAATAGCTAACAAAAAGAACCATATTTCAATCAAACATCCACTGTAGTCCAGTAGCTCCAAACTGTTTAACATAAGAACTAGTAGGAGTCTAGTTAAAAATACATATTTTCCACATTGTTGTTCACCAAATGAACTCAAGAATGATATTTAATTCTTTTAATTTATATGCACCTGTATAACAATAGCATACATGACAATATTTACCATTTTTTTAAAAAATACTAAAACATTTAAATGCAACAAGGACGATTTTAAGTGTTGATTTTAAATGAAGTATTCAGAGTTTTAAATTGAAACTGAACATATTCAAAGACATGAATTGCACTTATCATTTGTAATGTCATTTCTGCTAATGAAATTTAAGATGCTATTAAAACACAATGCTCTCATAATCAAAAGAAACTGAGACATTTGTTTAATGACACATTCTTTGATTAAATTTTCTAATATTTTTGAAAGAAGTCTCTTATTTTCACCAATGTTGCATTTATTTGACCAAAAATAAATACAGTAATATTGTTAAATATTATTACAATTTAAAATGACTTTCCTAATTTCATATATTTTAAAATGTAATTTATTCCTGTGATGCAAAGCTGAATTTTCAGTATCATTACTCCAGTCTTCAGTGTCACATGATCCTTCAGAAATCATTGCTGCTCAAGAAATATTTATTATTATTACCAAAGTTGAAAACAGTTGTACTGCTTAATATTTTTTGAAGATTATCTGAAGAATAAAAAGTTCAAAACATTACAAATCTCTTTACTTGTGATCACATTTGATCAATTAAATGATTTGCCAATGAAAAAAAAAGTATCTATTATTTAAAAAATATATATATATTTTTGTATCTTTTTTGTAAATCTTTTGGTAATGCAGATATTAAATAAAAAAATAATCAAATCACATTAAAATCAAAACAATATTAATATCCCATTCACACCGCAATCATCAATCAACATTTGAATCTGAATATGAGATCAGAGATCCATACATCAACTACAACAGTTCAAACATCTATTTGAATATAAACTTGTTTTGATTAGCACCAAAAAGTGTTCACAGTACAAATCTGTGTTAGTGTAAAGTGTAAAAGAGACCACACCAATATCAAACCCTTCTCTGTATTTAACTTGGATCTGGAAAGCTAGCTGAAGTCACTGGGTTTGAATTAAATAAATTTACCCTCATTTGTTTGAGACAAGGACGACTCTTAGACTTACAAATCCAGGCCTTGGCTTTCGGCAGATTAAAGAGCCCAGAGAGACCTGCGGCTAGATCTCCGCTAATAAAATTTGGGTGTTAAATAAACTGTGCTAGCGCCTCAAAGGGCCTGTAGAGCCCTAACTAGCGCTGGCCGGGCTTCAGTCACAGCCGGGCCTGTCTCTGTGTTTATGTTCGAAGGAGGAGAGTTGCCTTCATGACGATTTCTTGACGCAAGATCCCCACAGTTCACCCTGCCAGCAATTAATCACGGGGCTTGTTCGGGCTTGTGAGCGCGATCTCCCCACAACCTGAGCCAGGAGACTTAGGAAACCTACTTGTGAGATCGACACAACGGAACAAAACTACCACCCAAGATCGAGAATATACGATCTGCCATCCTTCAACACCAAACAACACTTCCTCCTGCTGGAAAATAATTGAGCTTCATGACAGAAACGAACTTTCATGTTCCTTCATGGGCATGTGACGTGGCAAACGTTCTCGTTTCGGAGGAAAAAGGCCCTGAGAAACCACATAAAAAAAGTTTTGGTGATGAAAGACCACTCCTATATCATTCCCTTTCCTATCAACAGAAGTTCGCAGAGCATGGGATCTCTTCATGAGAAGTGGTGATGCAACGTAAGAGCAAGCTTCACACGACATCCGATTCATAAACAGGGAAAATTATTATTTAAAGATCTGAAGAAGGAAAAACTCTCTGCAAAGCTCTCTCTCTCAAGGTATGACGCAAAACTACAACTGAACAAACATGAAAAATGAAAACAACTTACATAATGCAGTCGCTTTGATCTATATTGCAATTGCACAACCACACTTGAGATGCACTCTAGAGACAGACAGATATATGGGCCAACATTTGGCCAGTTTAGAGGAAGTATTGTGTAGAAAAGAAAAGTATTTTTATTTTAGCATGTGTGTATGCCTGATTGAACTGTGTGAGCCTATAGAATATATTGCTATTATATCAGCCATTCCGCTCTTTAAATATTGGTGTTGGCTGCATGCTGCAAACTAAATGCACACTAGCAATACATTTTTTTTTTATCTGCAGATGCACTGCTCACTGTTATATACTGTGTGTGTGTGTGTGTGTGTGTGTGTGTGTGTGTGTGTGTGTGT
>NW_015631094.1:194575-198157 GCF_001515625.1 Sinocyclocheilus rhinocerous | reverse complement strand
ATATATATATATATATATATATATATATATACACACATAGTATATAATTGGTACACCTATAAATGAATGTATGACAAAATTATATATGGTTCACAGAATAATTATACAACAACAATAAAACAAAATTGTGTTTTTTTGTTATTGTTTTTTTTAAATAACTGCTTATTGTTTGACAACCTATATGCAGTACCAATATAAATTGTTTTAGAAATGCTTTTGTTCAATATTTTAGGTTGAACAATTTAAATTAATTAATTATTAAATTACCTCATTTATTGATTTATTTATTTAAGGTCCATCTAAATAAATAAATAAACTTACAATATATATATAAACAGAACCATTGGCCAGAACTACACGTCTGCTCCTTTTAACAACATTCAAATTACAACACATGGTCATGACCTTTTGGCAACATGGCAATTTTCTCTTATTCCCAACAACTTAACCAGCTTTGAAAAACAAAAAACCTCCTATAGCACGAGGTTATTTAATGAATGGACACACTGACTTGAAGTCATGGAGACACAGTTTGGGTTTTATGGTGGAAAGAAAAATTCCCTGAAAAACCTGCCCTCTGAATGCCGAGAAGGAGATAATTACACATAATGAGACACAAAAAGCACTCAAATATCATGATCAAACTCTGTGAAACAGGATAGCTGTTCCAGCACAAATTGGTTTAATAGTACAAACAAATGACGGCGGGATTAGACCAAATGCAGCCACCCAACAAAATGTCAGCTCAAAATAATAAGAAAAAAGACCATAGCAACAGCAAAAATACGTTTACCCACAGTTTTATTATTGCACATAATATGGTAAAGTTTGTAGGACAGTAAATAAACCCTATGACAAGCATCCCATCAGGCCAGTGGAATCCAAAATGGTAGGAATTAGTGATGCCACATAAAACTTTCAAGGAAAACATGAATCTATCACTGTACCGTGTACTCACATTTTACGAAAAACACATTATGATTCACATTTCAACCATCTAAATCTGTACTCCCCTCATAAACAGCAGGACATATTTTCCACCTTCTCGTTTTAAATCTCAAACTTGCAAGCAAGCAAGAAAGCAAAGAAAACAAGAAAAAAGAATGAGTGATGGACGTTTACAAGCACGGATTTCCGTCAATCCAAATCAATTTAATCAATCTGACAGCAGATTCCAAATGTTTATACACTATCGCTCAACAGATTTTTTTTAAATTAATGTTTTTATTCAACAAGGACACATTAAACTGATCAAAAGTGAAGTTAAATGTATAAATGTTACAAAAGATTTCCATTTAAAAACATGCTTTTCTTTTGCACTTTCTCTTCATCAAACAATCCTGAAAAAAACAAAAATTAAGCAGCACAACTGTTTTAAACACTGATAATAATAAGAAATATCTCTTGAGCAGCAAATCAGCATATTAGAATGATTTCAGAAGGATCATGGGACAATGAAGCCTGGCATAATGCTGAAAATTCAGCTTCGCATAACAGAATAAATTACATATTAAAATATACTGAAATAGAAAATGTTTAAATTGTAAAAATTTTCACAATATTACTGTTTTGACTTTATTTTTAATTTTAAAAAATGCAGTCTTGGTCAGCATAAGAGACTTCTTTCAAAGGCATTTAAAAACCTTACCAAAGCCAAACATTTGAACTGTAGTGCATCTAAATAAATTCTGCTATCAGATGAAAATTAACATTTTGTTAATATTAAACATTACCATAGAGTGAAAATCGTATGAATCCTGTCAGGTAAAGTGACCGATTTAGTTCATTTAAAAAGATGATTCAGACTAACTAACATTTTACACTAACATATCTAACATGAAAATATAGAAAAAGTCTCAGGAAGACACTCCATACAAAAGCTTAAAAGGAAAAAAGATGTTTTGGAATGATTTGGTTTTGGAATAAAAATCAGTTGAGGCTTTAACCTCCAATTAAGGTCCAATCAGGTTATTGAAGGATTGTTAAAATGTGCCAATCTGTCATTGTACAGCATTGGGTTCTTTTACAAGAGAGGATTGTGAGTTATGACTTCTCAACATCTATCCTCATAGTCTGTTCTATCAACTATTTTAATAATCTAAAGAACCTTTTTCCAATATAAAGAACTTTTTGTACAACGCAAAGATTCCATGGACGTTAAAGGTTCTTTATGGAACCATAGGTACCAACCTTTATTTTTAAGAGTGTATAATGCATAAGACGACTGAATAAGGAGCAGGCTAAAAACAGTGACAGACTGCGATTACGAGTCTGCTGTAGGGGAGCTCGGTGCACTGGCGTCTGCATCTGGATCAAGTTGCGTTCCCCATCCACCTGCCCTGAGGCCAACACACCATTAGTGCCAGTTGTTTGGAGCAGTAAAGCCTGCAGACTAGCAGCCCTGACATCAGTCTGCTGGCTAAACTGGGCAGCCCATGCAACTGGGTACACAAAAAAAACAAAAAATGTCAAACAATGGGCTCCAACACCCAGAAACGCAACAGAATGGAACGGGCTGATATTCCCGAAGGAAGTCTGAACTTTGATACGGCCGGATCAAAAACATGTTTGCCAATCCAGAAGGTCTGGAGAGACATGAAAGCACATCAAGCTGTCCACCTTCAAATGCGCTGAGGGCCAATGAGATCGCCGAGCCTCAGGCAAAAGCTTCTGAGGTACTGAAATAAATACGAGACCAGGGATGAGCCCAGAGCGCTAGAGCGATATTCATCATTACTGGCAAATCAGCCGATGCTTTTCATGTGGATCCTGGGACGAGGACGGCAAGCTGACAATCAAACAGCTGCTTTCAATGGCACAAGCTCCAAATGGTATGGAATGGGATAGCTGGGAGAAAAAGGTTGAGTGGAGAAACGCACTGCTACACCAAATGTGTGATGAGACCTGAATGAACTAGAGAAAATTCATTGTAAAAGGTGATTACGAATATGACTGTTACAAAAAAAGTTGAGAGCATACGCAAAAACACAAAAGTTTGTTTACATTTCTTTAAAAGATTAGGGGCCCTATTTTAACGATCTAAGCACATGGTCTAAAGCGCAAGGCGCAGGTGCACTTAGGGCGTGTCTGAATCCACTTTTGCTAGTTTAACGACGGGAAAAACGGTCAGCGCGTATTGTGTAATTTTATTGAAGATGATGTGACTGTCTTCCCGGCTTTGTTTCTTTGTTAAATAAAGTCTTATTTTTTGACATCTGGAACTCTGCTTCTCCACTTCATTGGCCGCTCCCAAGAAAAATCCACAACACGCGCCCGGCGCATGGTCTAAAAGGGTTGTCCCTATTCTCTTAATGAGTAATGCGCGTGTTTTGGGCATAACGTGCAATAAACCAATCAGAGTCTCATCTCCCATTCCCTTTAAGAGCCAGTTGTGCTCGCACCATGGCGGATTCGCTATTTACACGATGCAAGCGCAAAGACTGAACGCGTCTCCAGAGAGAAAACGGAGCTGCTCGTGCGCGAGCAAATAGGTAGCCTAATTCTGATACATGCAATGACTATCCATTATGACATGTAGGCATTTTTATATTTATGTAGCCTACACAATAATAATCTTTTACA
>NW_015631094.1:192927-193007 GCF_001515625.1 Sinocyclocheilus rhinocerous | reverse complement strand
TGACGCACACGACGCACACCTCCTCATGTGACCACTACCAACCAATGAAATAAAAGCTTTTTTAAAAAAAGGACCACATT
>NW_015631094.1:187253-192685 GCF_001515625.1 Sinocyclocheilus rhinocerous | reverse complement strand
GTTGTCCCTATTCTCTTAATGAGTAATGGGCGTGTTTTGGGCATAACGTGCAATAAACCAATCAGAGTCTCATCTCCCATTCCCTTTAAGCGCCAGTTGCGCTCACGCCATGGCGTATTCGCTATTTACACGGCGGAATTTGCAAGAGCAAAGACTGACCACGTCTCCAGAGAGGAAACAGAGCTGCTCGTGCGCGAGCAAATAGGTAGCCTAATTCTGATACATGCAATGACTATCCATTATGACATGTAGGCATTTTTATATTTATGTAGCCTACACAATAATAATCTTTTACATTGTAATCCTTTATTTTTTAATATTTGGCATGTTTGCGTGCTGCTGCGCATCCCTGTGTGTGTAATAAGCAGAGTGTACACGCGTTGTGGACCCGCATATAGGTGCATATTACTAACGCGCTCTTTAAATAACAAAAAAAATAAATACTGCGCCATTGACTTTAGACCAGGTTTTAGTTGGTCAATGGCGCAGTCTATTTTAATTGCCTCAAAACAGCAACGTGCCAACAATGCGCCTGAACACATCTCGTTTTCAGACCAGCACGCCCATGAGTGCCAACCAGGGCTTAATTTGTGCCGGAACAAGCCGGATCCTGATCCGGCACCTCCGAATTTGTCCGAAATCTGATCCGGCACCTCATTTGACAGATCCCCTCCTCACGCGCCAATGAAAGACGTTTGTGTTGACCTATAGCGTGCATATATTTCATGAAAAAAACTTCAATTATGAGCAGGCTTGCCTATCATCTACATTTGAAACAACAAACTTGAGCGCCAAAGAGATGCGACGTGGCTGCTCTCACAAACCCGAATGCACGGATCCAATACTGATACACATGCGTTTTCTTTCTCAGATGTTTACGTTTAGTTAAGACAAAACCGACTGTGCTTACGAGGATAATCGCCAGGACGGCCATTTTGACATCATTTTTTGTGTGTATTTGGCCGAGTAAGCGCAACAAGCTGCGAAAAATTACTCAATTTGGTACTCACGAGGCGGCGCAATATGCGCGCTATGGATGTTACTGTGAGCGCATAGGAAACCCCCTTTGGAGCACGCGAGTATCGAATGGCTTAAACTTAAAAAGATGTGCAAATTATACAGTTTTGTGACGATGCAACAATGACTCGATTAGGCAAGTGACAATTCTGTCGACTGTCCCGAAACCCGAGCAAAAGTCTTGTATCGCAGCGTGCAGTAGTGCAGACGAGATGCGCAGTTGTGAAGTCGCTTTGAGAGTGAGAGAAGACGCGGTACAGCTGAATCACTCACGCTGTTTTCAAATGACTGATTTAATCTGATAGTATGTGTGGATTTATTTACTCATCTAACCTACATGCTCTATTGAATATGTTTGTAGGAATTTCCCTCATTATGAACTCGAAAGCAGATTAAACATAATTCTATTATACAGAGATTTAAGGAAAAAAATCCATGACTTTTCCAAAACTTTTCCAGGTCTGGAAATGGCTGTTTTAAAATTTCATGACTTTTCAATTTTTTTTCATGACCGTAAGAAGATGCACGCTGTTAATAACGTAAGCTGGTCCTCCATTGCGCGAATGCTCCGTTACCTCTCCCTCCTCTAATCATGCCGGATCCGTCACCCCACTTTGTTCAGGGACCTCGCAATTTACAAATTAAGCACTGGTGCCAACCCTCTACAATGCGAGTAAATCACTCACATATGCAACTAAATCTTCACTCTGGGCGACTAAATGATGTCAAATATTAGCTACTGGCTAATAAATTCTTAGATTTTACTCGCCAGTGTGTGAGTTGGAGGCTAAGTATAAGTTAAGCACAGATATAGTTTCACTCATAGAACACTGACTGAGCGCTTCAGAGTTCTCTCTCCATCAAGCGATCTGTGCTATTTTTCAGTTCATCTCAATGGATGCGCAGCGAACCTGTGTTTGACGTACCGTAAACTGTAGTGTGAAGGCGCACGACTTGCTGCCGCTTTGCTTTTTTCTCACACGCAAAGAGAGAGCGAGCGCGAGAGAGTTTTACATACCACACAGAATTGACGCACTACATATAATCAATATTTTTTGTTGTATTTTCATATCAAAATAACAGGAAAGTAGTTTCTTTTTTGTAGTTTCTTTGGAATTCTTCAGCTTTTAAGAACTGCCGCTTTCTCCGGTAGTGGGCGGAACTAATGTGCAAACGACAATCTCATTGGCTGGCGCTCACCTATTATTGTCCCTGATTTGAATTCAGCAAATCACTTCTAGTGAATGCACACAACCTGATTAATATTCATGAATCCAGCAGCTCGTTAATCCTTACTGCGTTTTATATTGTTCTTATTAGTACAATTCGTAGTATTATTATCTTACTAGTATTATTGTACGTTTTCTCCCATTTTTTTACAGAACCACAGAATGACCAAAAAAAGCACCACCACCAGTCCTAAGTTTAGTTAAAATGACTAATTTGCATCCATATATGGTTATCAAGTTTTAATTCAAATTACTAAAGTTCTATCATTAAATGATACTTGATTATCATATCATCATATTATAATGCTTGACTGACTGACGTTAGGAGTGTACATTCATAAATTTAGAAAGCTGTGCCATTTTACAAACACATATATACAGTATATATCTATATATATATTGGGGCTGTGCAAAAAATCGAATGACATTTTCATGCTCATCTCGTCAGTAAAGCCGGTTCTGTGATTAGTAGTAAATCTCTAGCACGTGCTTTCAGATGGAGCGGCATTTACTACACAGAGCCGTAGTTCACTGACACGCTTCCGCCTATGACAGTTGGCGGAAGTGATATAAAAGTGTTTATTACGTTTGAAATATGGATATTTTTCTTACAAAAACGCATGGATTCACTACAGAAGGCCTTTATTCACCCCCCGGAGCCGTGTGAAGCAAGTTTTATTATGAATGCACGTGCTTTATTTGACGACTTGTGGACTGTTGCACTGCAACACCCGCTGACTGCAATGATAGAGCTTGGAATAGCCAGGACAATTTTTAATATAACTCCGACTGGATTCGTCTGAAAGAAGAAAGTCATATACACCTAGGATGCTTCGAGGGTGAGTAAAACACAAGCCAATTTTCATTTTTGGGTGAACTAACCCTTTAAGAGTGCTTTTTGACCCACTTCAGTACATCTTTATATGCAAATTTCATCTAGTTACTATGTAAGTACACAGGTATTAGGGCCACAATATAAAGTGGGACCAGATTTTTTTCAACACATTTTCAGTGGCCTCATCACCACATACAATTATTTTATAAAACATATATACTGTATAATATTTTATACAATTTAAAATATATATATATAAAATTAAATTTACAATTTATAGATTTATATTATTTTTATATTTTTAACTAATTTAAACACAGTTTTATATTTACATTTATAATTGTTTTTATTATTTTTAAGTGTTTCAAATCATTTAATTTTTATATCAAATTATTTAAAAAATATTGTTATAATTATTTTAAAAGCATACACTTTACATATTCTTTAACAATCAAATATTATGTATCTGTAAAGCAAAATTTACATCCAAAGGGTCCAGTATTTCCAGCATTTACACATTTAAACAGTTTTTAAAATTTGGGAAAGTATTTGGGTAACGTTTGAAAGCTAAAATATAAATGTGTTGTACCACATTGTCAGATTAATCAATTGACAAAAGGATGAGTGTCATAATAGAAGCATATGACTAAAAATAGCTTAATTTTTTTATTTACCTACAGGCAAAATGATGAAAAAATGAAAGCAGAAACTCAAAATGGCTGCCGGCCAAAGCACTGCGGCACCACCCAGCATGGTGCAAAGAGCCTGAAAACCCGAACAACCCATTAGAAAAATAACTGGAGTCTGTGTTTTCAAACACACAAAAACAAATGACTACAATCAGCTTCAAACAAACCGCATTTCAGGCAAAAGCCAACAAAGCAAGTCAAAAAACATTTCAAAATAAATTCCACATTTCTATTCCGCTGCTATGCGGCTGCTAAGCTCTGCTGAGTGGGTTTTCTAACGTTGCAATATGGTTCCTATAAGTTTTCTGAGGTGTTTCTAGCACATTGCTATGTCGTCGCTAAAATGTTGTGAGTGGATTACTAGTGCGGTTTATGTAGTTTCTTACTTTCCAAAAGAGCAATTCCTTGAATTCTCTATGATATTCTGGTCTCTAGATATGGCTTGGGTGTCTCTTTTAGCGCAACTTATTGGATTAAAATGGCAACTTATTCGCTATTTTATTGTCCACATCAACAAACCACATGATTTCAGATATGTTATGGATTTCAGTGCACCTAATGATGTGCTTTACAGACCCATTTTGCTTTTAATATCACCAAGTAATATCCAAATGTTTCTCTTCGCAGATGTGAAGGGGGGTCACACTGGGTAATGTCAACAGATGCTGAAGGAATGTGATGTGGAAGAAAATGCAGAGAGTGAGAGAGAGAGATCAGGGAATGACCTCTTCTGATGAGAAACACCGGATTAGACTGATGCTGGCGATCCCGGGCTGAAATTGCTCTTTCGGACCCAAAGCGGATTAGCGGGCAGGATGTGTGAGAGGTGACATCAGGCCTCCAAATCTCCAATCCAGCTCAGAGAGTACAAAACCATTACATCAAGCCTGGATTAGCAAAACAGACCACCAAAGATGAAATCGTGCTCCCTCTGAGAAGATCAGGAGAGAGATGATTGGCTAAAGAGTGTTGTTTCTGTGTTCTACTCATGCAGAGCAAAATGCTGCAGTCAACATCATTACATAAAAACTTTCATATTTAGATGAAAGCCTGTCAATATTTCCAGTAAATATTTTAATATACTCATGCATACTTCAGTGTCACGTGATCCTTCAAATATCATTCTGATTTGCTGCTCAAGAAACATTTAATATTAGCATAGATGTTGAAAAAATTTGTGCTACTTAATGTGTTCATCTTTTGTAACATTACAAATATCTTTACTGTCACTTTGATCAATTTAATGCATCTATTGTGAATAAAAGTATTAGTTTCTTTAAAGGGGTCATATGATGTTGCTAAAAAGAACATTATTTTGTGCATTTGATGTAATGAAATGCGTTTATGCGGTTTAAGGTTCAAAAAACACATTATTTTCCACATACTGTACATTATTGTTTCTCCTCTATGCCCCGCCTTTCTGAAACGCGTCGATTTTTACTAAGCTCATCGGTCTGAAAAGCGAGGTGTGCTGTGATTGGCCGAATACCTCAAGCGTGTGATGGAAATGTTACGCCCCTTACCATACTGTGATGCCGTGTCCAGGTGCGACGAGACAAAAACATTAAAACCCATTATTAACGAGGCATTTGTTGCATCCAGCATACATAATTACTGATTATAATGACTTATACTGTCTTTTTACACGTTGCGTTGCATCGC
>NW_015631094.1:154750-187188 GCF_001515625.1 Sinocyclocheilus rhinocerous | reverse complement strand
AGAAACGACAAACAACAAGCGCTACTCTACACTGCTCAAAACTCGCGTTTGAATCATCAGTGGCAAATCCTTTAAATATGAAAACGTACTTACAGTCTGTGAGTCAGAACAGCCGGCATCGTAGGCTACTTCCCAGGATCAGGAAACAGTCCTCCATAAAATGCGCTGCACACATCTGAATATTTGTGTTCAACTGTTCTGGAATAGTGCTGTAAATACAACTTAACCACTGATTTCTAGTCGGCCAAACAAAGTATTTTTTCACTTAGGGGTGTACTCACTTTTGTGGCCAGCTGTTTAGACATTAACGGTGTTAATAATGTGTTGAGCTATTAATAACTATATATATATATATATATATATATTAGTGCTGTCAAAAAGATTAATCGCATACAAAATAAAAGTTTTTGTTTGCATAATATATGTGTGTTCTGTGTATATTTATTATGCATAAAGTGCAATAATATTATTATCACTATTATAATTTTTTATAGTTATATTTAATGGGTCACACTATGTGCAGTGTGAGGACCAAACCAAATCTCCAGGTGCTCTTTTGAGAACCAGGCTAAAAATATTACGTGCACCCCTGTTTATATATATATATATATATATATACACATATAAAACGTATGTTTTTTTTTTTATTATGGTCATGAAAACGTAATTTTCTCTTTAAATTAACTTTTATGCTTACATATGTAAGACCGCACGGTAACTTAAATGATAAAATGAACAGCAAAATCCCATAGACTTACACTAAAGGGGGTACCCATTCATATCATATGGCCATAATTTAGTATTTATAATTTAGTGTATTATCATTCATGAATGTAAATCTTTAGTGTGGTTTAATCACAATGCCATCACCATAATTTTATAAAAGCAATAATCCAGTTGCATCACAGTGATTTTACCACAACTAAGGCGGTTTTAGGCCAAGAACAGCACTTACTCATGGTAAAATCCCTGTAACTGACCACTCATGGCTCATTGCTTTACTAACCCAACGGCCACTCACAGAATGAAGCCGTACGACTAGTGCTCATCAGTCTAGCAGATGATTCGATGAAAAAAGACAGCATATGAAACTCTATGACCTTTTCCTCTGCGAACACAAAAGGGAAAATATAAGCAGAAAGAGAGAAGAGGAAAGATAAAGGAAGAGAGGGAGGCAGGGAGAAAAAGCACAGCTTATGATTTTTTCCAAGAATAATCAAACTCCTCCTCGAGCTGACAGTTGGACAAGGCGGCCTTGGCAGAGTCGAGGGGACAGATATTTGAGTGTGAATCAAAAAGCTGCTTAAAAGCCTTCTCTGGCATCTCAAGGCTGATTCTCAACCCTCGAAGCCCAATCACGTGCTATTCCTGTAGCAGAGAAACACTATCCTCCTTTACCGAGAGAAACAGGTTTGTAATGGCACATATCTGGATCACAAAAGGTTTATTTACAGACAGACGTAATTGAAACCGGAGCAGAGCTGATTCAACAGTGTTTATCTTGTTCAGAGAGGGGTAACCCAAGACGAAAGGCACTGAAGGGCCACGGAGAGCTCTTACCTGGGCGGCTGTGGGAACTCATTGTGGCGACGGTGGCGGCTTTCTCTGAAGTGACTGGGCTTGATAATAAGAGGAGTGTGTCCTGGCAGATGAGGATGTGAGAAACACCTCACGGCTCCTCTGGGGCTTGTTGGCTGGTCACCATCCACTGTTGAATGGGAAGACGAGTCAAAAGAGACGCGGGACAGGAAAGAAAGGACAATCTCAGAGGCTCATAGCGCCCCCTCTAGCCGAAACCCAGCTCTGTGTGTCGGTTCCTCTTCGCTCGATAAGAATGAACTGTCAAAAGAGCAAAAAAAAAAACAGAAATTACACAACAGCTATAATTAATGCTGTCTGCATCTTGAACTGAAGTACAGCCTCTCAAGTAAGCAATTTGGAGCACTCTACATATAAAAAGCACATTAGAAGACTCAACTAGCATTTGATTTCAATAAACTTTGACGTTAGCATATTGCTAAACAATTCACTCAATACTCTAAGTGTAAAAATGCATAGCATACACAAATATTGGGACTTGACTTAAAACTAATGAAAATAGTTTTTGTTAATTAAATGGTAGCTGAAATAAATTATGAATAGATGAAAAAATGAAAAATTGAAATATAAAAACTTAAAATAAAAACCTAAACAAAAATTAGAAATGTTTATTTGACAACTAACAAAAAAAAAAACTGTTTACACTGAAGTACTAAAATTATTAAAACTTAGCCTAATTGAAAATAAATTAGAATTTTTTTTTATAAAAAAATATAGCAAAAGACCATAACAAAATTACTAAAACTTAAAACTAAATTTAAAGTGCAAAATTTAAAAAATAAATAAATAAGATAATTTAAAGTACTAATAAATACTATATTAGTATGAAAATACTAAAATACAATTAAAATGACCCATTTTAATTCGTTTTTTTTATTAGTATCATATTAACTGAACTTAAATATTTATATTCAACATTTCTCTCACTTCGTACAACATCTTAAATATTTTTATAACAAATAGAATAAAATCTCATAAGTGAATGATTTTAAAACACTCCGTATGCCGTCCAAACAGTGCTTTCGCAGGGTTTGACTTGCAATAAATTTCAATAGTGTTGATCTGTGCTGTTAATTTTCAGTACTGAATGAACTGTTTTTATAATCAACATTCTCTCTCTATGTTCACCAGCTTGAATGAATTTTTTTGTTGCAATGCATTTTTTGATTGGCTTCTGTGTTAAACATGTGATGCCTTAGCATTCGGTCAACTGGAATGCCTTACAATGTTCCCTACATAGGCAGCACACTAGGTTTTGTATCAGAGCCAGATCTGAAGTGCACGTCACTCAAGTGGGCTTTTCCTGGTCAGTATACATACAAGGTCAGAGCAGAAGGATGCCATGACACATTTTTGACACGCAGCGGGGCGGGTGTAAACCACCCTTTACCAATCTGCCACGCTGACACATTCCCTCCCAGCCTGCCATATTTGCTGTCACAAAGCTCAACAGAACTGACAATATCCATCACATGTCAAGCAGACGTAACGCAGCTCGCTCCACAATAAGTGTGTGTACATTTCTCCTTATGTCCACCTGGAACAAAGGAACCTGTCTGTCAGCATAACAACAGTATCTGGAGCAGTCTAACACACAGCAGGACATCTCAGCTTAGCCATGTTATGTAACCATAAACATCAGCTGTTCCAAGAGGAATGAGGCCTAGAGTAAAGGAAAATCACTCAGTCTATGAGGATGGGTTTACTCCAACAACATGCTTCTGACAAGCAGGGCTGGGTAACACTAATAGGGATGGGAATGGGAATCTGAGAGAATTTCCCATTTCAGGACCTTAACAATTCATTATAACAATTATTTTGGAAATTTTTACGAAGAAATCCCATCTCACTATAACTGGGCCCAACTATACACTAAACATGGCTAACAGTAAGAGTTCTCAGGTTCATATTGAGTTGCACGGGATGAAAATAATGACTTATTTTAATGAAACAAGAGCAAAGAACCGCAAAACCTGTGGGTGAATGAATTTTAGACTGATTCAGGAGTCTTTTTGGCAAATTCATTAAACAGTCTTTCATTGTGAATCAGACTACAATTGAAGTGTAGGAAACGATGCACACACAAATAGAAAAATATATGTATTGTAATAGTGTAATCAAAAAATCATAATTTTTTACCCATAATAAAAAGATGCACACCTAAAACTAAAGACAAAAAAACATTCACCACACTCAGTGTGCATTCACACTTGTAGTTCAGTTCTCTTAGGGTGCGTTCACACTTGTCATGTTTGGTTCGATTAAAACGAACCCTGATGCGATTGCTCTGTTAGTGCGGTTCATTTGAGCATGTGTGAACTCACATCCGAACCCTGGTGCGCACCAAACAAGCGGACCGGGACCGCTAAAAAGATGGGTCTCGGTCCACTTCCAAACGAACTCTGGTGCGGTTCGAATGATATATGAACGCAACACGGACCAAACACTTCTAAATTAACCAAAAACAGGAAGTAATGACAAGATGCGACGCTATGCGACATGATTTGACGACGCAGTGTAACCAAAACAAAATGAGCAGAGGGAAAACGTGGCGCAACGATGAGATAAAGTGTCTTTTATAAGCTCCTTGTGAGTTTGCAGGTGGTAAAAATAAAATTATATGTACACGCAAGAATGAGCGCGCTTAGTCCAGCAGACGGCATTAGGTGTGTTCGACTTAAAGCGGCACTGAGCAGACCGATCGTTAATGTGTGCTTTGATATCATACACCCGCGGCACCGCTTTAAGTCTAACACACCTTTTGTTTGGGGTGTTCGGTGAGTTCCGTCATGATATATACGTCATTCAAGCCGACCAATCAGGTTGTGAACGTATCACTATGCCTTTAGGTTCGGTGTCTTCAGATTCGCTGTCAAAAATGCTAATGTGAACACTAAGTGGACCAGGACCAAATGTATAATTTTCCTTTTTGGTCCTGACCAAATGAACCAAACGAACCGAACTACAAGTGTGAACACACCCTTAGTTTGTTTGGTCCGGACCAAAAAAGAAAATTTGGTCCTGGTCCGCTTAGCGTTCACACTGCCATTTTTGACAGCGAACCTAAAGATAGCGAACCTAAAGGCCGTCTGCTGAACTAAGCGCACTCATTGTTGCGTGTACATGATTTTATTTTTACCACCTGCAAACTCACGAATACCTCATAAAAGGCACTTTACCTCCTCGTTGCTTCACGGTTGCCGTCTGCTCATTTTGTTTTAGATACACAGCTCAGTCCGCTTCGTCAAATCATGTCGCACACCGTCGCATCTTGCCATCACATCCTGTTTTTGGTTCGTTTGGAAGCATTTGGTCCGTGTTGCTTTCATATTTCATTCAAACCACACCAGAGTTTATTTGGAAGTGGACCAAGACCCATCTTTTTAGTGGTCTCAGTCCGCTTGTTTGGAGCGCACCAGGGTTCGGATGGCAGTGTTCACACTTAAACGAACTGCACTAACAGAGCAATCGCACCAGAGTTCGTTTTAATCAAACCTAACATGAAAAATGTGAACAAACCCTCAATGTGGAAAGTTTTCGGTCTGAAATGTTGAAGAAGTTATCGGTAGTTATTGTAAAATTAAAAATAGGATCCCAAGGTATCTTAAAGTCAACGTAAAGTATAATTTGTAATCCATTTTACTTCAAACTTTTGGGATTGTAACATTTTTCATATTTTTGAATGACGTCTTTTAGCTCACCAGGGCTGCATTTATTTGATCAAAAATACAATAAAAGCAGCAATGTAGGCTAATTTATTCCTGTGATGTGAAGCTGAATTTTCAGCATCATTACTCCAGTCTTCAATGTCATGTGATCTTTCAGAAATCATTCTGATATGCTAATTTGGTGAGAAAAAAGAGAAATATTTCTCATCAATGCTAAACAGTTGTGCTGCTTATTATTTTTGTGGAAACGGCAATATATTTTTTTAGGATTGTTTGATGAATAGAGAAAAGGAATAGAAAGTTCAAAAGAACAACGTCTATTTGAAACTTTTTGAAACTAAAATTATCAATTTATTTTTAAAAAACAGTACAGTAACGAACAGTAGTGTATGCAAAAGAAATCCTGGATTGGTTTAGTTATAAATTGGCATTAAATGGGGAGTCAGGCGGTTTGAATGAGAGTTTGGAAAAGGATTGGATTGGATTATAAAGTCAGACAAAAAGGAAAGTTAGAGTTAGTTTAGGGTTTAAATCAAAATTACATTTTTATTAAAGATTATCAAGATAAACAACTGGAAAAACATGCACTGGTGAAGTAAGAACAGGAACATGCATTGAAAAAAAAAAAAACCAGGGTCAATTTTAATTTCATTTTTACTTTAGCCACAAGTAATCAATAAGTGGATGCGCAAGATTCACATGTCAGCAAATCAGACCACAATAAATTCTGAAAATGTATCATACAGCATATAAATAATTGGGAAGTGCACATATTTTACTTTAGTGCTGTTCTAAATTCAGTCAAACCCATTGAAAACACCAGCTGCGATGAGGGAAACCATCACACAAAACACTCAAGGGCATGCCTGGTTTACATTTACACAAGACGACTCCAAACCACACATCTATGCCCTCAAAAATCACAAATAAAAACGAGACTGCAAGTACTCGAAACCAATTAAACGTGCCAAGAAAATGTGATTTAATCTTAGCAACTCCCAAAGCTGACGTGAATTTTTCCGCGCACACCAGGAAAAGGTGTTGCATCACAGGCCCTAGAATGAAGCGAAGCATAAGCGAAAGTGAAAAAGTGAAGTGACGTGTGGCCAAGTATGGTGACCCATACTCGGAATTAGTGCTCTGCATTTAACCCATCCAAGTGCACACACACAGCAGTGAACACACACCCGGAGCAGTGGGCAGCCAATGCTGCGGCATCCGGGGAGCATTTGGGGGTTCAGTACCTTACTCAAGGGTCTCACCTCAGTCGTGGTATTGAAGGTGGAGAGTGCACTGGCTCCCCCCACCGACAATCCCTGCTGGACCTGAGACTCGAACCCGCAACCTTCGGGTTACAAGTCCGACTCTCAATCCATTAGGCCACGACTGCCCCATTTTTAATACTCCATTAATCTGTTTGTTTCAGAGAAGCACGTCTCTGCAGAACCACACACAATCTTTACGGGACGTCTGATTTTCCAGATTTCCTCTCAAAGAAAGTATGGCTTCTCACTGGGGCCAGGTGGCATGGATTACATGTACTGGAGGGAGTTTAGTTCCAGCTCCTCCGGCAGTCTTTTGCACTTGCTGTCATAACATGTCTCACATGGCGCCGTTCCAGCCCCATGAGCGTAATAAACAGAGAGAAAGTGGACGTGCACGGACACAGTGAATAAAGATCTCGAGTAAATGTGAGAATGCATGGGCGGAGACTTGGACCACAATGACATATTTGTGCACAAAGTTGTAGGTAGTGTACAACTGAAGAAATGCCTATTTTATCAATGCATATTTGAAGAAGGAATGACAATTTAATGATTCTGGTCCCAATTTGGGTTCGGATTCAGGTTCCTTAAAGTTTTTTTAGATTAGGGTTAGTTCTCAGATATAAAAACTAAATAAAGCATTAGAAATTACCATTTCTAATATTTTTTTAATCAGTGCATGTTTGAAGGAATGGTAATTTTAATGATTCTGGCTCTGAATCAGATTCAAATTCAGGTTCCTTAATGGGTTTTTTCCCTCAGTTCTCAGAGAAGATAAAAAAAAATCAACAAAACTGAAGAAATGGCTATTTACAGAATACATTTTTTATCAATGCATGTTTGAAGAAGGAATGAGAATTTAATGATTCTGGTTCTGATTCTGATTCAGAGTCAGATTCAGGTTCCCTAATGATTTTTAGTTCCTCAGTTCTCAGATGGGATTAAAAACTAAACAAAACTTAAGAAAAGACTATTTATAATTTTTTTTTATCAATGCATGTTTGAAGGAAGAATGAGAACTTAACGATTCTGGTTCCGATTCAGATTCGGATTCAGGTTCCCTAATGATTTTTTAGTTTCTCAGATTTCAGAGGAGATAAAAACTAAACAAATCATTGTTTTTTTTTTTTAAATGAAGTATCATTTGTAAGAGTGACGGTTACTAAGACAGTTCAATAAAAAAATAATTGAAGAATCGATTGAACCAATTCAGTAAGTGATTCAAATCAATGATTCAAATCAATAACTTGATTTAACTCAATTTAAGGCAAATTGATTAGAGGTAAAAAAAAAAAAAAAACAATGCTTACAAATCAAATTATATTTTTCCTTCAGAAAAGCACCATAAACTTTACAAACTTTTTTTATTATTATTTAAGTGTAATTTATAACAGTAATGTCAAAATGTACTGAGAATTACTATTGATATTATAATGGATATTGAATATTAAAAAAGTTAAATGTTAATATTTTGAAAGACAAAATTCTGGTCCTATTTGTGAACAAGTGACTCTTTTGAACTGGTTCTTTTTAGTGAATCAATTGAATTGTTCAAAGAGACTTAGTACTGACTTATTCATCGAACCATAATTCACAGTAAATAACTGAATCTGAAAGAATAAAATCAAAAACCACTTTGACTAAAATTCAGTGAGTTACAGATTCAAAATGCTTTGTTGTTCATTATTCATTCATTCTTTTTGATTCAATTGAGTCATTTGTTTACAAATCAGACTACTTTTTTCCTCTAAACAAAAACTAAAAAACATTTATGTATCATTGAGTTACATACATTTTATTTATAATCAAGAAACATTTTCGCGATTCAGTGAGAGAGTTATTTAATTCAGTGAACGATTCAATAAATAGAACCATTCTGTTTGTTTGAACAGTGCAAAGCTGAAATTACACAAAAATTACACACTTCACCTTTAAAAGCTGCCAAAGAAAGCCACTTCTCCAACATCATTTGCAGTGGTGTCCGTCTACATGAGGCGTAATGTTTTCCTGAGAGTGTTTAATGGAGTGAGCTTCCTCCCTGACCCGAACTGAACACTACAGCTCAGTCACTTACTCCCTCATGCCTTAGAGATCACTGACCGACCACATTCGTCCCAAACCACAAATGGCCCCGGCAGCAAGACCAGCGCGACCGTGTGAACCGCAGTGACGCAGGGTTGACTTGAGGGCAACCCCTGATATAAAGTCAAAGTAGCATTTAAAGAGCCACAAGGAAAGAGACGTTTTCCACCCCGAGCAGCACTGCTATTCTCAGCTCAGACCTATTTTAGTAAAGGGGTATCTCTTGAATTTACATCACCATGTATGAGTGTGTCAAAACATGTTAACTGCACTGCATCACAAGAGGTCAAACATCGTCTGGCCCTGGGGGTAAGCAGATAAACATCAAATTTTCATTTTTGGGTGAACTATCCCTTTAACTTGTGCGTAAAATTTAGGCACTGCCGTCCATGATATGCCTCGTAGGCTGATATAAAGATGATTACTGCTTTAGATTACCCTCCATCTTTCCAAACGGCTGGTTTCTACGCTCTGTGGCCATCACACTATGTTTGTTATTTCAGTCATGTTGCTCACGTACTAAAACAACACGAGTCCTACTTCTCAGGTGTCAGAGGCGTCTTCTAACACAGACATACATGGATGAAATAACGTCTGATAAATGACAAGATAACGCACACACAAACGATTCAAATGAAACATCTGAAAAGGGTTTCTGACGTATGTTGAAAGTGCAGTTTGGTTGGGTCGATACTAAAACGCTGGCTTTGATATGGTTAGGAATCTTTAGATCAAGTCTGACGTTAATAAATAAATATAAATAATATCTCAAAAATAAATTGAAGTATTACGACATTTTTTCTTTGGATTTTGAGTAAATATACAAAGTGGACATGTTTATTTAAAAGCAATTTTATGAACTTCATATCTACACTGTAAAAAAAATTCTGTAGTTGTTACAAAATAATTTTGGCAGCTGTGGTTGCCAGAATAATTTTGTAAAAAATACAGAAATCTGTAAACACATTTACGGCCAAAAACTGTAAATTTTACAGTATAAAACTGTAATTTACAAACAAGAAAATTTGAATGTAAACCAGTAAATTCAACAATGCACACTGCTATTAAAATCTGTTTTGTACCTTTAACATACTGACAACCACCATAATAATGCAGGTGGTAAAAGGGAAAGCCACATGAAGAATCAAAGCTCATCACAAGTAGCTTCGCCACAAGCAGAAGTATATACTAATATATAGAAGGTGCACAGAGTCATTCATGCAAACACAAAACACCATCATGGTAACACACATGATACTTAAATAATGCATTAAACTTTCATTAAACAACAGAAGATGTAACATAAAGCCCAAATATACATAACTAATAACAAAAACTATTAAAAAAACATGATTATTTAAACAAAATACTTTCAAATGTGGAGTGTCATGCAGGGAATTCTGGAAATATCAGTTTACAGTTTTCGACTGTAAATTATACATTGATTTGTTATTTTTACTTCTAAAAACTGTAAAATTAACAGCATTTTACTGTAAAATAAAAAATGTCTGGTTAGATATTTTACAGTTTTTCCCTGTATATAGTACGGGAACTTACTGTTAACCTATTAACAGTTTTTTTCAGTAGCGTTTTTACAAAATTTTACAGTTAAAATTACACTTATTTTTTACAGTGTACTAATAATAAACTTATATATCACCATTAAGGTGCTCCAGCTCTCTAGACATCAGACATGGCCATTTAAAACCCCTTATTCCAGGTTTTCCATGATCACCGGAACCATTCAATACGTAACAACTGTAACAAGACATGTTACACGAAGATATTGTTTTTTAAAAATCCGAATTGGAATGCTGGCCTAGTTTTAAATAAAACTGTGTCAAGAAAGCGGGGCGCAATGCTAACAGATAGCTTCAGGACAAAAATCAGCCAAAGTCGGTCAAGCGTCCACCGACCCTGACTGCTCATGTCTGGGGGTGCGGGTTTAACCTGGGGGAAAGAGAAGACACGTACATACCCTCAGCGACATTTCGCTCTTACATCATCCTGTCTGGGACAAAAAAAAGTGAGACATGGCCGACCAGCCGTCTAGGGTGACCATCACAGAGGAGCAGATCTGATACAAGCCGACAGGCCCGAAGAGAAAAGCCAAGAGATGCTACAAGACATCAGCAGGAAAATGACACCCAATCCAATATGACAGAACGCCGCCTGTGTATGTACAATAGTCGCCGCTGCTCGCTCATGTATGCTACACGAGCAAGCCAAATATAATAGCAGTTAGCCATTACGCAGCACTGAAGGAGCTAATAAATGTTTAAAAGCTACTGTGCTTTTGATCAGAGTGACCATTTATTGTTTGGCAAGTCTGAATGAGTCAAAGCTGAGAACCAACATAAAAAGCAAAGCCTTTGGGAAGGCGGTTCCACGCCTGACCATAAAAATCTCTTTTTCCCAATGTCTTTGCCTCGGCTAAACCCCAGATAAAGCTCTTTGTGTCACATTCCATTAAAAACTACAATGTTGCGCAACTTTTGAGGGAACAGTGTTGGAAAGGAACTCCATGTCTACTCGCAGACGGGCAGTGATTTTTAGTTGGGTTTCTCGCCAGGGCTGACGTGGTAAATGGTGTTGTGTGCCATTAAATTTACTCTTATGCCACTATGCCCAAATGTTCATTAAGGAATTCGCTCAATCGCTGACGTCTTGGTTTGGCAGTGTAAACTAGTGCAAGATGTGTTAAAAAAATGGGTTGGTGAGCAACAGATTGCGTATGTTTAAACCAGTGATTTGGTGCAGTAGGTGTTCATTAAAGGAATTAGATCAGCCGAAAATGAAAATTCTGTCACTATTTACTCACCCTCATGTCGCTCCAAATCCATAAGCTATTTTTTGTGTGGAACACAAGAGGAGAACTTTTTGAAGAAACTTTGCGCAGCTTTACCAGCAACTACAGCTGTCATTAGGGTTATTAGTATTGAATTACACTAAAACTATTAAAACTCATTTTTGTTCACTGAAATTAGGCTGCAATAAGATAAAACACAAATATTAGAAGCAAAACTTAAACTACTAATTGAAATGTAGAAAAAAATGAAATTAAATGAGTTTAGGTTGAAGCATCAAAATTACTAACTGGAAATGAATCAATTAAAACTGAACTAAAACTCATAAAATACACCTAAACAGTAACAATTTAAAACAATAAACAAACGATTAAAAAAAAATACGAAAAAGTGAATTTAACAATATCAAAAAATAATATTACAAATTAAAACCAAAAATTAAATAAAAATATAAAATCTCTATTCAAAATATTTATAAAAACGGTAAAAAATAATCCAAAAATACTCAAATAACTAGCTGTCATCAGCTCAAAAATGAAAAATAAAACATCATAAAAGCACCATGGAAGTAGTTCAAAAGATTTTGTGTGCTATAGTCCAAGACCATTTTTTAAATTGTAATGCAACTACGAATTAGATTTTTAAGAGATATGGCATATGAGTTTTATGCACTACTACGTTATGCTGCCATAAATGAGAATTTGTGGATCATTTACTCGTTGTTTTAAAAACATATGCATTTCTTTCTTCTGCAGAACACAAAAAAAAAAGATATTTTGAAGAATGTTGGGTATCAGTTCCAACTGCATGACTTAAACTGCATATCTTCTGTCATGTTTCACAAAAGAAATAAAAGTATACAGTTTTGGATTTGGAATGACAGCAAGTAAATTATGACATCATTTGAAATTTTTTGTGTGAAATACCCCTCCAACAGTTTTTTTAGCTATATTCTATCTTGGAGCTTGACAGCGATGGTCACAATGAATTGTTAGAAGAAATTCACCTTTCGCAAAAAAATAACAACGTAGGAACTCATACAGGTTTGGGACAACTTGAGAGTGAATAAATTATGACAGAGTTTTTATTTTAAGGTGAACTATGCCTTTAAACGGTCCGATGAGCATCAGTTGAGCAGCAAGAATTCAACATCTCCATTTCCATACAGGCCTGTGTGTTTTCAGATAAACAGAGAGCAGGAAATGAGCCTTGCGACTGTGTGCCTGTCTGGACTTTATGAGGGGCAAAACAATCATCACTCACTCTCTCACCACGGTCATTCACTTTCCCTCGGCTGTTGTCTGCCTTCTGCGTCCTCCGCTCAGTCTGCCAGCCCGACGGCGCGTTATAACAGTTTCATGAGCTGACAAAGGCCAGAAGGGTCACAGTTAGGTGACAATGAGGTTTATATCACCTTGACTGATGCACTGCCCACAAACACTCAGTTTTCATTAAACTCATCATATAAACAGACAAGCTTTTCATTATTGCAATCTTGGGTTTCGGACAAACACAGATTGCCAAATGAACCCAAGCCTCGCCAAGTTCTGCCAGAGCACAACGGAAAACCAAACAGGCACTTAAGCAAACCAAAAGTGACACAGACACTAAATGATTCCACACTGAGGGGACAGCATTCAAACCACTCATTCTAATATCCAAAAATCAAAAGTCTATCATTATTTACTCATCCTTAAGTCGTTCCAAACCCACACGAATTTCATTTTTCTGTTAAGCATTAAAACTTAAGATTTCAAGCATATTCTTAAAAATGCTCTGCAGTCTACACTTTTCCATATAACAAGTGATGGTTGCTGTAATTCTCCAAAAAGACAAAACAACACCACAAAAAAAGTATCTTATATGGCTGCATGATTTGGGGACAAAAAACAAATTGTGATTTTACTGATAAAAAAAAATAAAATAGTGATTGCGATTTTAAAAAATTACTATAAAATAAAATGTGGCCAAAACTTTTGCAATAATAATAATAATAGTAATAATAATAATAAATTATTATTATTATTATTGTTGTTGCTGTTACTAAATAAAATGTTAAAATAAGAATTGTTTTTAAAAAGAAAGAGTATTTAAAGGGATAGTTCACCAAAAAATTATTTTGTCATCATTTACTGAGCCTTATATTAAATGAAATCAAAATAAAACTGAAATCGCGATTATGGCTTGATTAATTGTGTAGCCCTTATATATGACTGACTTTTCTGGGGGGGAAAAATAAGCAGGATGTTTCTTCCATATAATAAAAGTGAATGGGGACAAGAGGCTGTCAAGCTCCAAAAAGGACAAAAAAGCACTACAAAAGCAGTCCAAATCAATCTTGCACTATTTTCCAGCCTTCTGAAGCCACATGAACACATTACGTGAGGAATAGACTGAATTTAAGTCGTTATTCACTAAATTGTTGCTTGTCAGTCATGGTCACCATTCACAGTATGGAAAAGAGGAGTTGCACACTGTTATAAATATCTCCTTTAGCACTCCACAGAAAAACAAAATCACAGAGGTTTGGAAAAACACAAGGGTGAATACATAATGACAAAATATTCATTTTTGTGTGAACTAATCCTTTAAGGAGTCAAGTATCCAGTAACACAGCAGACAACACAAGGCATCAGGGACATTAAGACAATCCTCTAAATAACACTGCTTGTGACAAACATCCAATTTTCCAGTTAGGGGACAACCTTTCTACGGATCGCCAGTCATACTTGTCATCTGTCCAGCCGCATTTACCTCCTACAGTTACGCCCCGTCTCCTGTTAGAGCTTTTCCTTGCTAAATATCATGTAAGAGGGGCTGGAGCCAAATTCTCCCTCTCTTTCCTCTTCAGCCACAGATGCGGCAAACGGTGCAATCTGCCAATCTCCATGAGTCATCCAGCACTGTTAATTATGTACCCTAAGGAGTAGAATTGATTAGCGAGGGTCTCAAACTGATTTAACTTGTTATTTGAGACTATATAAAGCGTGGGCCTAAACATTGCCATTTAGTCACATTCACTAAGCGCTGTCGTTACTCAGAATACTACTTTGCCAAGTCACACAGACTGGATCTGTGGACAGAGAAACAGAGATAGGATAAATGATGTTGTATGCGTTTCAAGGGGAAGAGGTGTTGTATAATTAATTACTCAATCATAGACGAGTCCCCATGGGGTGACTAGAATGTCAATCAGTATGGCAAGCCTACAACTAAACTGTTAGCACAAGAACAGAGGTGCAAACTAAACGTCAAGCCATTAATGGAAGCATAGATAAAACACACAGTACCGTTCAAAAGTTTGGGGTCTGTAAGTTTTGCTCACCAAGACTGCATTTATTTGATTAAAAATACAGTAATACTGTAAAATACTATTACAGTTTAAAATAAATGTTTTTTATTTGAATATATCGTATAACGTAATTTATTCCTAGGACAGAAAAGCTGAATTTTCAGCATTATTAGTGTCAAATGATCCTTCAGAAATTATTATAATAGGCCGATTTGCTGCCCAAGAAACATTTCTTGTTATTATCAATGTTGAAAACAGTTATGCTGCTTAATATGTTTGGGGATACCATGATATAGAATTCTTATATGAATAGAAAGTTCAAAAGAACAGCATTTATGTATGTATGTATGCATGTATTGTGTTGTATTGTATTGTATTGTATTTTAAAACATCCTTGCTGGATAAAAGTATTAATTTCTTAAAGGGGTCATATGATGTTGCTAAAAAGAACATTATTTTGTGTATTTGGTGTAATGAAATGTGTTTATGCGGTTTAAGGTAAAAAAAAAAAAACACATTATGTTCCACATACTGTACATTATTGTTTCTCCTCTATGCCCCGCCTTTCTGAAACGCGTCGATTTTTACAAAACTCATCGGTCTGAAAAACGAGGTGTGCTCTGATTGGCCAGCTATCCAATGCGTTATGATTGGCCGAATACCTCAAGTGTGTGAAGGAAATGTTACGCCCCGATCCACAGCGCTAAGTTGATGTATTTCCTTAGCGACCAGCACGGATCAGCTCCAGGCATGACGAAGCGGATATCGTCCTTTTTGGAAGGTCAAACAAAGTTGTTTCGCTTTCACAACGAAACACAGCGCCTTCACGACACGGCGGCGGCGGCAACAACAATACTACAGTGAGAATAAAAGTTACGCCTTCTTTCTTTACGTGAACATTTGGGCGGCGTTATGCAAATCTTCCCACATAGTGACGTAGACATGTGGGGGCGTGTTAGAACGAGCCATTTTAGGTAGGCGTGGTTGACTCTTAACTTTTATAAAGAATATCTCTTTGGATTTGAGACTTTAGTCTTTGCAACTTTACAGATCTTCTTTATGCACCAAGAGCTTGTAACACTCCAAAGAGAAAGGAAAAATTGAAATCGCATCATATGACCCCTTTAAAAAAATATTAAAAAAAGCTCCAAACGTTTGAACATTCACACTTCACCCCAAAATCCAAAAAGAAAGTAAGAACTTATATTTGGTAATACAAAAACATTTTTTAATCTATCATTTTTAGGACCATCACTTTTTTGCATTTCTATATGTTTTTGCTTTTTACTAAAAGTTTTTTTTTAATCCAACCATAAAATCTAATTATCATTATGCATTTGGACATTTTTTGTAGACCTAATTCTCAATAATGATTTTCATCAGATTATCATCAGTGTAATAGAATGATTTGATTTGAATCAGCAAATATAAAGCCATCACATTTTTTTTTATTTTGCATTACAGTAATGAGAATGTATGAAAACCATGAGAGCTGAGTGGAAAATGGCATTACATTACATTACATTCAATCTGAGCAGCTGAGTCCTTAGCCATCTTCAAGAAAGACCAAATAAAGTAGTTTCGCTTTCACAACGAAACACAGCACCTTCACGACATGGCTGCAGCGTCAACAATACTACAGTGAGAATAAAAGTTACGCCTTCTTTCTTTATGTGAACATTTGGGCGGTGTTATGCAAATCTTCCCACATAGTGAGGTAGGTATGTGGGGGCGTGTTAGAACGAGCCATTTTAGGTAGGCGTGGTTGACTCTTAACTTTTATAAAGAATATCTCTTTGGATTTGAGACTTTAGTCTTTGCAACTTTACAGATCTTCTTTATGCACCAAGAGCTTGTAACACTCCAAAGAGAAAGGAAAAATTGAAATCGCATCATATGACCCCTTTAAAAAAATATTTAAAAAAGCTCCAAACGTTTGAACATTCACACTTCACCCCAAAATCCAAAAAGAAAGTAAGAACTTATATTTGGTAATACAAAAACATTTTTTAATCTATCATTTTTAGGACCATCACTTTTTTGCATTTCTATATGTTTTTGCTTTTTACTAAAAGTTTTTTTTTAATCCAACCATAAAATCTAATTATCATTATGCATTTGGACATTTTTTGTAGACCTAATTCTCAATAATGATTTTCATCAGATTATCATCAGTGTAATAGAATGATTTGATTTGAATCAGCAAATATAAAGCCATCACATTTTTTTTTATTTTGCATTACAGTAATGAGAATGTATGAAAACCATGAGAGCTGAGTGGAAAATGGCATTACATTACATTACATTCAATCTGAGCAGCTGAGTCCTTAGCCATCTTCAAGAATCGGCTAAAAACACATCTCTTCCATCTTTATTTGACCCTCTAACGCTAACACTCTCTATTCTAATTCTATTCTATTTCAATAAAATTATATTTCTAATTCTATTTCCAAAAAAACCTTGCCCCTTTTAAACTTTCACTCTATTCATTTACTAACTACTTGTTTTCTTTAAAAAAAACCTAACACTAGCTTCTCTATTCTTTTTGTATTCTATCGGTTTTCTTTTTATTTATTATACATTAACAAAAAGCAAAAAAGGCCTCTAACACTAGCTTTTTCTATTCTATCTGTTTTCTTTTTATTTATTATATAATAAAAAAAAAAACTTGCTACGTGTGCTGTGTTAAGCTAACTGAGACTTGTTATAGCACTTGCGTATCATTGCTCTTTTGTTGATTTTGATTGCTTCTATTGTCCTCATTTGTAAGTCGCTTTGGATAGAAGCGTCTGCTAAATGGCTAAATGTAAATGTAATGTAAATGTAACATTTGCATCAAACTTAAGTCACAAAACAGAAAATCTTAACAGACTTTTAAAAAGCTTCCTTTTCTTTAAACAGTATATTTATCATTTCTTTCATTGATGAAATGAGACCCTTGACGTGAAGAAAAAAAATCAAGAAAAGCAAAAATGTTAAAAAGTGCTATATAAAACAGCACAAAACCCCAAACATGGTGTGCACATTATTTTTTTGTTTGTTCGCAGAAGTCAAAAAGTGCACAACAGGGGTCGTGCAAGACTGGATTAACTATCTGCTGCCAAGTTCTCAGAAAGCTGCTTTGACCTTCTTCCTGTGGGGCCTGGAATTTACAAGGTCTGAGCACCGGTCCTTGAGAGCCGGAATGTGGAAAGACGAGCGAGCTTCCTACAGACTGTGATTAAAGGCTGGATTTATATGCCTGTGCATGATGCCACATGTTAAAGCTTCAACCACCAGCTATGTGTGACAGCTGCCCAGACCGACAGCATGATATAACCACCAGCGGACAACACAGTCATCATTACTCCGCTCAGAACATAAAAACAACATTACTATAACCTCATCCTCATTTCTGATAAGAGAATGCCTACTTTGTGCTACAACCAAAAGTTACAGAATCAATATTATCCGTTTTGATTAAGTCAGTTGACCATTTTTAAAGAATTTTCATGAAAGGAAAGGTTAATTTCAAAATGTATATTATTATTTTAACATATAAAGCATTTTGATTGAGGGGACCCCCAAACGTAAAGAAACTACAGCCAATCTCAAAAAATAAGGTCTATATGAACTAGAGAAGAAGCACTACTTGGAAAAAGCAACAAAATCCTGCAAAAGGAAATATATGATTACTGAAATAAATAAATAAATACATAAATACATCATAGAACAACTCTTAAAGGAAAAGTTCACCTAAAAATTAAAATTGGCTGAAAATACTCACCCTCGGGCCATCCAAGATGTAGATGAGTTTGTTTCTAAATCAGAACAGGTTTGGAGAAATTTAGCATTAAATCAAATGCTCACCAATGGAGTGAATGGGTGCCATCAGAATGACAGTCAAAACTACTGATAAAAATGTCACAATAATCTATGACGTGCATTCAGTCCATCAATTAAAATCTTGTGAAGTGAAAAGCTGCATGTTTGTATTAAACAAATCCATCATAAAGGCATTTTAAACCATTACTTCTGGCCAAAATACAAGTCCATAATCCATAATAACACTTCCTCCAGTCCTGTTTTCCTCTCACATCAAAATCCTCAGACATGTTTGTTTAGAACTGGTTTGGACTGTTTTCACTTGTAAATGGTGCTTGATCTCTGCATATTTCTCCCCTGTTTCAGACTAGACTTTTTCACCGGAGAAAGCAATATTGTGGATTATGGATTTGTATTTTAACCAGAACAACTTGGTTCCTACCTTAATGTTGAATTTGCTTATTACAAACATGCAGCTTTGTGCTTTACAAGATGTTTACTGATGGACTAGAGTGGTGTGGATTATTGTGATGTTTTTATCAGCTGTTTGGACTCTCATTCTGATGGCACCCATTCACTGCAGAGGATCCATTGTTGAGCAAGTGATGCAAAATTTCTCAAAATTTGCATGAGAAAACAAACTCATCTACATGTTGGATAGCCTGAGGGTGAGTAAATTCTCAGCAAATTTTCATTTTTGGGTGAACTGTCCCTTTAAATGACACAAATCTGACACAAGTATCACCAGTCATGTATGTGGGATAATAACTTCCACTCAGAGAACAGAACACAACACACGCTGTTTATTGGTTGAAACTTTACAAGTAACATATATCTATGATGTTCAACCAGGAGTTGCGACAATCATCTTTTTATCTAATACTGTACAAATTAATCAGTTGTTTGAATCATTTAAGGTGCAAAAAACTACCAAATCCCAAAACGTCTCATGAAAATGTGTAAAAAAATGACACTGGTAATCAGTGGTGGACAGAAACGGAGTAGTTTTAATTCGTTACTGTACATTGAGTACTTTTGTACTTTCACTCGAGTAAAATTGAAAAAGGAGTCCTTTTACTTTTACTGGAGTAATATTGTATTATATGTATCTGTACTTTTACTCAAGTACTTGATTTGTGTACTTCGTCAACCACTGCTGGTAATGAAAACTGATATACTGATCATAGTTGACCCTGTCAACATGTCAAACTGTGTCAACTCTGTTTCCAAAGAACTGCTGCAGTGTCAACACACTCTCTCTCATACTCATATACAAACATATACATATATTATGATAACAAGCTGTAGTTTATTATGATTTTAATAACATTTAAAACATTCTTTTACTGACAGAACTTTCAAATCTTTTAAAATATCACTTCAAAATCAAATTTTCAAAATGATAAAAGCGCACATTTTATGGAATTACCATTACATAGTCCAGCCCAAAATGCCTTAATTATAACCTAAAATATGTTAGCTTATTAAAAATATATCTTTATGATTCTCCATAACCTGCAGGTATGAAGAAAACGCATAAAATGAAACGTGACACAACTACTCCGAGACGAGTTGCGACTCAACACACATACACATATATACACATACACACACATTCACTGTTTTGATTGTTTCATCTGATCGCCCACAAGTTTCTTTCTCTTACTGAAGCGATCAGTGAATTTAAGGATAAAATTACTGGAGAACGCATGCGAATCGCCGCTCACCTCCCAGCAGCTCCACCGCGATCGGACGCAACGCTCCGGACTTTATTCCCGTTGGAGAGCGCGCCAAAGACGGATCCACTCGCCGACGGATTCCGCCATACTGGATTGTGGCGAGCGGATCACGTGTCGAGTCCCCGGCGCATGTCCTCCAGAGGCGGGCGCTCACAGTCAGTCGAGCCCGCCGTCTTCATGTTCTCACATGGGATGGGAAGAACTGAACGATTCCGATTCCTTAACAGTGCCACTAACGATTCTTTTGAGGAACAACTATTTGAAATAAGAAATGGAGTTCTTGTATAGGCCTATTGCAGCCCTTTGCATTAGAATTAGCCTATAGATCATTACAGATTTCAACATATATCAGATATAACTAATAGGAAATAAATTTAATCTAATTCTTTCAAAATGGCTGTCGTGACTTTCTAAAGGCGATATAAATACAATAATTGGTCCTAACTATAATGTTAAAAAAGCAAACCTATATTTCATTTTTTCATTCACTTTTATAACGTACCACTGACTACAACAAAACTCATGTTGTATATCTTTAACTACACATATCAACAACCAATCATCTGAATTAAGTTTCAAGAATAGGCTATATCAACTGTTCTTTTGAATCCGTCATGACGAAAATAATACTCGATAAATTGATTAAATTCATTCAGCAACAGCAAGGCGATTTAAGTGTTTAGGTGTTTTCATTCACTAAAAAGAACCAGTTCGTTCGGCAGTCGGTGGCGTCGACTCTAAGAGTCATTTATTCAAGAATCGAACCATACTGTTGATGCTGTATGTTTTTGATTCACTAAAAAGAACCGATTCTTAAGAGTCATTGATTCGGGAATCCAACTACACTTGTCGCTGTAGGCTATGTCCCACCCTGTAGATTCAATAAATTCACTGCATGTTAGCGTATAAAAAAAACATAAAAATAAACATGAAATAAAATTTATTGTTGATAGCTACACAAACATTAATATAAAAACAAAGATATGTTCTTTGAATTGTACTGGGTGCCTAGGCCTATTATCATGCAACACCTGAACATAATTTAAGAATTAAAAAATTATGATTCTCAGACTTGCAATCAATTATTAAGGGGTTCCTTAAAAGGTTTGCTGAAATTGGGCACTGGAAAAGTCATGGGAATTGTCTTTTAAAAAAATAATGGAAATTAATATACAAATGCAGCTTGCGCAAACAAATAAATCTCTATTAATGGCTTGCACGGTTTTCCCATTTTTATGTTGCATGAATACTACTATTTGTATTATTAATTTTACTATTTTTGGCTGAACTATTGAAGATAAAGATCACCAAACATAACATATTAATAGGTCTATGGTCAAAATATTTGATACATGCTGTACACGTATATATGTGAAATCTGGTGTGAATGTGAAAAAAGGCCTTTAACACTAGCTTGCTCTATTCTTTTTCTATTCTATCTGTTTTCTTTTTATTTATTATATAATAAAAAATAAAAAAAACTTGCTCCATGTACTGCATTAAGCTAACTGAGACTTGTTATAGCACTTGCGTATCATTGCTCTTTTGTTGATTTGGATTGCTTCCATTGTCCTCATTTGTAAGTCGCTTTGGATAAAAGCATCTGCTAAATGACTAAATGTAAATTTAAATCTCTCTTTCTTTCTCTCTTACACACACACACACACACATCTGTTCTCAGCTGAATGTGCCTGATAGTGCTTGACCGTCATGTGAATGTAAAGTGATGTTGTGGTGGCCACTGTTTCTCAGGTTGCCCCGTCTAATACTCAGAGGACTATAGAGTTTCATTGAGTACAGAGACCCACTGATCATTTAGATTGTCTTGTATGATACCAAGCAAATGGGCCTTTTTGTGTCCTAATCCTCACATATACACGCAGGGCCGTCCTTAGGGGGGTGCAACTGGTGCGGTCTTCTTTTATTTCCGTGTACTTAAAACCATATATATTTCATATTTTTTGTTATTAATTTCAGGCCCTATTTTGCACCCTGTTCATGTAAAATGCCTATTACTATAAATAGTACTAGATTCAAGTACTAGTACTAGATGAGCCTTAATAAAACATGCAGATTGTGTTATTCCTGTGGCTGTAACGCTTGCTCAGAGCGAGCTGTTTGGCAGAACGATCTGCTGCAGTTTGCGCATGAGTGTCCTGTGTTTAGCAACAGAATTTCAAGCCATTACACCTGGCTTGGTGACAATAATTATCACTTCCAAGCAAATGTAACTAACCTAATTACTGTCTACAGAGTTGTCAAGCTTCAAAATCTGAACATGAAAACAAAAACAAGAAGGCAAATTAGCTCAATTAGATGCCAAGAGGAAAACGCACTGTTGTTACGTGCTGTTGTTATGATACGAGTCATTTTTCACTTCTTGATGACTTTCCTCCTTTCATCTTTTCTCTGTTCTTCATCAGAAGAACTGCAATCACACTCGACCACAGAAGAAAACATTCTGCAGCAAACTGATAGAAACAGAATCCTTCTACTGATAAAGCCAGCCAGATGCTTCTGTGATGACAATCAGCTGTGCACTTTCCTGTTGATGGAGGCAAAACACACACCAAGTCTTATGGAGGTTTTTGATCCACTAAAGTCATCCGCTGGATCTGCGTCTCTCCATCAATGGCACTTTTAACTGTTCAAGATGCTTTGAGGTAGCTAATGTTGAGCAGCATAACTGAGGTTTGGAAACACTTACTGTGGTCACTCCAGTGTCTAGCGGTGCCATGGGAATAGAGCTTCATTTCTGTGGTATTAGTGCAAAAGAAAACATTACAAAGGCCATTGTGAGAACAAAGCTTTTCTTGTGCAGTTTAAAGGAATAGTTAAACCAAAAATGAACGTTGTCATCATTTACTCGCCATGTTGTTCTGTCCCCATAATTTCTTCCATTAAATGCTACAGCAGTCCGAACGGTTATTTTCCACACGACGACAAATCATTGTGACTGCGACTTTCAAGCCCCAAAAATGACAAAACGCAACACCACAGTATTCTGAAAATAGTCAATACAACTTGTGTACTATATTCCAAGTCTTTTGCAACCATGCAACAACTACCAAAAATTAAAGCTGTCATTCATTGATAATCTTGCTGGTGTTCAGTTCAAAAACAATTAAAAAAAAAGATTTTTTTTCATTTAAAGGGCCGTTCACACAGAGACACTGGCAGTGGAATGGAGAAAAAGGACAAGGCCATGAAAAGTTGAACTTCTTTTAATTTACGCCATGTTTTTAGAATGCCATAATGTGCAAGACGTTGTAAAAGACACAAGACATGAGTGCAATTGTCGAACACATCCGTCTAGCAAATTTACATTTACAATGGGGAATGTTGTTTTGAAATGTCTCCTATCAGGGTTGCCAGGTTGATAGGAGACCTGGCCAATTGCTACTCAAACCTAGCCCAAAACTAGCCCAATCGCATTTTGAGGGGTAAAATACACATTCCCCTGGTAAAATTCGTATTCCAGGGACTAAATATCACGTTATTGGGGTCACTTTAACCTGCGGACATGAAAAATAACCTGCGGCAACAGCGTTAAAGTAGTCCAATTCCGTGGGAAAACTGCAGACTTGGCAACACTGCTCACCAAGGCTGCATTTATTTGATCAAAAATATAGTAACAATATAATAACAAGCAATATTCTGAAATATTATTAGAATTGAAAATAACTATTTTCTATTTGTATATATTTAAAAATGCAATTTATTCCTATGATGCAAAGCAGAATTTTCAGTATCATTACTCCAGTCTTCAGCTTCACATGATCCTTCGGAAATTATACTAATATGCTGATTGTCTGCTCAAGAACCATTCGTATTATTATCAATGTTAACTTTAAGAATAAACCACATTACAAATCCTGACGCTGTATTTTTCCCCAACTTGCGGCAATGTCAGTTCATCCAGAAAACAAAATGATCTCACCCAAAGTGTTTCTGCTGTTTTCTGCACTTTGTGCTCGAGCTCTCCAGGTAGTAATTAGATTACAGTGAATCCAGGAATTTGTTTACATTCAGAAATGAGCCTGTCACGTTTTTAACTGCATGCTGCACTTTTGGGGCCCGTCTGCCATTTGTCACTGTAATTAACCAGAGAGACTGAACTCCGAGCATGTACAGCACATTATGTACCTCGCGCCTGAGAGCGGAGGAGAAGCTCAAACGTTCTCTCGATTAATAACACCGGATGTGGGAGCTTCAGACTGATGAATCTCTGATTCAGTAAATGTCAGTGTTATGCAGAGCAGCCACAGACAACAACGGCTCTTAGCGTCTGACCACATAGGTCACCGGAGATGGCGGGCGGGGGTTTGCAGGGGAAACGCATGCATTGGGTGGAACGAGCTGATAAACCGCTGTTTGTGCCACACTATTTATCTCTGCTTTGCAGGGGCCGTATACAAACCCCATTATATTGTGGTAATTGTGGAAGAATTCATATAGTTTCAGCTGACAGAATGTAAGCTTTCATTGAAGAATTGCTCATTGATCAGACTATTTGTAAGTTGTAGAGATCAGAGGGTTAAAGCCCAGGTGAGAGGAAGTTTTTATCTGGTACAGTTTAAAGGGGTCATATGATGCGAATTCAATTTTTCCTTTCTCTTTGAAGTGTTACAAGCTCTTGGTGCATAAAGAAGATCTGTAAAGTTGCAAAGACTAAAGTCTCAAATCCAAAGAGATATTCTTTATAAAAGTTAAGTCAACCACGCCTACCTAAAACAACTCATTCTAACACGCCCCCACATGTCTACGTCACTATGTGGGAACATTTGCATAACGCCGCCCAAATGTTCACGCAAAGAAAGAAGGCGTAACTTTTATTCTCGCTGTAGTATTGATGCCGCCATGTCGAGACGCTGTGTGTTTCGTTGTGAAAGCAAAACTACTTTGTTTAAACGCGAGTTTTGAGCAGTGTAGGGTAGCGCTTGTTGTTTGTCATTTCTCCGATCACAAATGCAGACAGGGTTTTATGTTTACGCGGCGCGATGCAACGCAATGCGTAAAAAGACAGTATAAGTCATTATAATCCGTAATTATGTCCCCACTGGATGCAACAAATGCCTCGTTTATAATGGGTTTTAATGTTTTGTCTCGTCGTGCCGGGACAAGGCATCACAGTATGGTAAGGAGCGTAACATTTCCATCACACACTTGAGGTATTCGGCCAATCACAACGCACTGGATAGCTGGCCAATCAGAGCACACCTCGCTTTTCAGACCGATGAGCTTTGTAAAAATTGACGCGTTTCAGAAAGGCAGGGGCAGGGCATAGAGGAGAAACAATAATGTACAATGTGAATTAGAAGAAAGTACAAAACCTAAACGTAAAGGAAAAGTCAAACACTGATATGATACAAAGTCATACAAATTATTACAAGTTACCATAAGAGTGATAGATAGACAGTTGTTCTGTTAGTGGCTACTAGGCAGCTGATGATTGTTTTGAGTAGATATTCAGACGTTGCTAGGTGGTTACTATACAGACAGACAGACAGACAGACAGACAGACAGAAAAGGAAAAGTCAAACACTGATATGATACAAAGTCATACAAATTATTACAAGTTACCATAAGAGTGATAGATAGACAGTTGTTCTGTTAGTGGCTACTAGGCAGCTGATGATTGTTTTGAGTAGATATTCAGACGTTGCTAGGTGGTTACTATACAGACAGACAGACAGACAGACAGACAGACAGACAGACAGACAGACAGACAGACAGACAGACAGACAGACAGACAGACAGATAGATAGATAGATAGATAGATAGATAGATAGATAAACAGAACTTAAGTTTTTACAGAGTTTGTTGACTCTGCGAAGCCACCATCAAAAGAGAAGAAGTGTGCACATCTGACTCTTGAGCAGGACCACCGTTTCGTCTCTGGATGTTTTGCACCTTTAAAGAGCTTCAGTAAGAAGGGCATTTTTGTCTCTGCAGCTCTTCTAAGCCATTCCCAAAAAGAGAGGCCATTCTTTTGGAAACGGACATCTATTAACCCCCTCAACAGTGTGCAATGCATGAGAGGCTGAATCCCCAGCCACTGCGCTCCATCAACACATTCTGATGTTGGACCGTGATCTCTTCAAGCTTTCATCTCGTCTCTGCTGTTCCTGGTGGCAGTGCTGAAAGCTCCTCGGGGACGGCTTGTTGACAGCTATTTCTGCACCGTGCCGGGCTCTGCTGTTTGTTTGTTCTACACATCTGACAAACCGAATCCCGTCTCCCACAGGTTTCTCTTATATAAGGGAGCCAATTAGTGCAGACACTCCTAACAGGATGTGAACAGGACTGTCCCAACATTAGGCTGTGGGCTAGACATCTGATAAAGGATACAGACTAATACTGGCCTCATTAAAAAAAAGTCGGAGCGCATTTACATAATTAGATTGCATAATTCAATTTTTTCCAGTATTTTTGTGGGAGGGAGCACTGAACAGCAATGGTTTATGAAGATGCAAGAGACATCCCAGCTAACAATAATGTTTTAAGAATGTGTTCCTAATGTTCTCATAAAGTTATTAAAATGTTATTTCTGATTGTTCTAAGTTCCAAAAATCCATATTAAAAAAAAAATGTTTTAATGTTTTTTTTATATCAACATTCTGAAAAAATTAACTCAAAATAAAATAATTAAAAAACTATTTTAAAAAATGCAAATGATTCAACCTAAAACTCTGCTGTTTAATAAAGTTTATGAAGTTACTGTTGATACATCCTAGCTGAAAATAATGTCTTAAGAATGTTCTCTTAACTTTCTAATGAAGTTATGAAAACACTATTTCTGAGTGTTCTGTTTAAGTTCCAAACATCCCGATTTTTTAATGTTTTAAGAATGTTTATCCTTGGTTATAACAATATTCTGGAAAAAAAGAAACAAACTAAAAACTAAATAAAATTAAATAAATTAAATAATATATATATATATATATATATATATATAATAAAATGAGTTTTATTTAATGACTTGTGGTATAACCAAATAAACATGTAAATATTAAATATATTAAAAATAATGATTTATATATATTTAAAATAATTACTTACCCTTTGGACTTTATGACAGTTTTATCACATTTCCTGTTTTCTTGAGGAGGATTTGGACACATTGAATGGTCATTGTATGTAAAAGAGCTGTGTATGGTTCTTAAAAATTTCTACTGTTATAGAAAAAATAGTCCAAGTTGGCACACCACAGCTCCAAAAGTAGAAAAATATTTATGTTCTCACCACAGGTGATGTTTCGAGCCTACAAGCTCTTCAGGCTCGAAACGTCACCTGTGGTGAGAACATAACTAAATATTTTTCTACTTTTGGAGCTGTGGTGTGCCAACTTTGCTCTTCCTGTCTGACATTGTTTGTGGTTGAGCACCCACATTGAGCTTTTGGCCTGCTGGATGTGCGCACTTTGATTGTAATCTTTATAGAAGATTAAAATTACAACAAATGGGAAACAACATTAAAGTGAGTAAATAATGCCAGAATTTTCATTCATTGCTTTGATAAAAGGTACTACACTGTATGCTTATTATTTCATTGCAAGAATGAAGTGACAGTACAATGTACTATAACAGTAATGTATTAAATTATTGTGTGACAGATCCTCTCATAGTTTAACACTTGTCTATATAAAACTGCATTATTATCTACAGTACATACAGTAGCCATTATGTTTTAAAAGGGCAAGCAATTGTGACTGATGACGCTGATCTGTTAATGCACTGAGCTAAACATCAAATCTTATTTATACACATAAGTCCTGCGAAAATGTCCAAAATGAGGCTTAAATGAAGCTAAAAGCCTGAAAGAAAAAAATATAAACCAGTTTAGTGATTCAGTGCTTTTTGTATATTGCAATGTCATTTGCATGACTGTAAATCATAATGGGATAAATTCTATAGCAAAAAGCTTTCATGCTGATGTTGAAAAATTTGAATAAAATGGGACTGACAAATGCACAATATTCATAACAGTGAATAATCGCTCACCTAGAGGATCCTTTCAGAAAAAAACACTTTGACGATATTCTGCTCATTATAACAGTCAGAATCAGAAAGAGCACATCCCTCGAGATAGAGATTTAACCTCTCAGGAGATAACAAAATTGGCTCATTTGTACAGAAAGAATAATGGTGTCCAGGCAAGGAGGATGTCAGGATGCATGCTGTGTTCACTATTAACAAGTAAATGCAACACTCAGGGCCATAACACATCCGCACAACACAAATAAGATGTTGCTTTTGCTCCCATAATCTAATAAAACCCTTTCTGAATCACCTAATTAAAATTTCATACATGGAGAAAAGCAGCAAACAAACAAGCAAAGTGCCTGCATGTCCTGATAACCTTATTACTACTTCAGGTTTGTTTGTTTTTTGCGCAGATTTTTTCATTGTGCTCAGACGAGCGTCTGTCCTCAAATAAAGTGATCGAGGCCATGCATCATGTAATCTGTAAAATCGCACCTCATCTGTAAAACAGCACTAAAGCGGTAACAGTACTTTTATAAAAAAAACATCAATGATCAATAAAAAGTTAAATGTTGCTACTTATCGGAATAAGCTATCGAGTTTTCTTTCCCATTGCAGTGAAATCGTCCAGCAGCGTGTTAGGTGGTTCAGTAATTCTCTTGTGTTGGAGCAGACACCAAACAGCATGATCTCTGATTACTCATCCAAAACCATCTGATACCACCAGAAATCATTCTGCAAAGACAGCTGGGCCATACAGATAATGGCAGCATTTAAGCCTAATTGTCTACTGTGTTTAGCAGATTTAAACACTGCTTTGCTCTCCACTATTCCCACTCTCCCACCACACCATCCAATATCCTGAAAACAATCATTACACACTAGTTCTATCGCAAATTCTGTTCAAGGGATTTTATAATAAACAGCATTATCAATCCCCAAATTTGACAGTTAGAATTAATATTTAGAATTAATTTTATTTTTATTTTTTTCAATATAGTTTTCACTGCCCCCATTATTTTTATATTCATTCATGCATTTATTTATTTTCTTTCTTTCTTTCTTTAATGTGTTACTTGCCATTTTTGTAATTATTTATGAAATTTACTAGCGATTTCTGAGTGAAAATTGTTTCACCACCATTTTTTTCAGTGTATATATCTTCGGAAGTCATATTATAGCTTCATACAATGTTGTTATTGTTAATTAAAACAAAATCACAAAATCTAAACTAAATTAAACTATTAAAAATTGGATAGTTCTATGAAATAAAGTATTCAGTACCTGAAATAAAGCTAAAATAGAACAAAATATAAATATTAGAAGAAAGACAAAAAGTACAAATATTGCTTTGGAAACTAACTGAAATAAATAAGCTTAAATTGAGGTAAGTTGAAGTAGCCTTTTTTTTTTTGCACCAAAAACAAACTATTTTCACCTCTCAATATTTTCTGTTTTGTTTTCATTTTTGTTTTCCAATATAGTTTTAACTGCCCCATCTTTCAATAACAGCTCTTTGCAAAACCTAAATAAACATAAAATCATTTAATGTCAAATATGTATTTGTTTATTTCACTGTAAAGGAAGTTTTGAGCTGTAAAAAAAACAGTATACAACTACATTTGGTATATCAGAAGCCTTCTGAAGTCATATTCATACCAGTTCTATAATTGTTAACTAATAATAATAATAACTATAATTAAATCAATACAAATTATTTTTGGTAATTGGAATTAAGCTGAAATTAAACAAAAGATAAATATTAAATGAAAAAAAAAATACAAGTTTTGCCTGGGTGGCTTATTGGAATAGATGTTAAATGACTAAAACTGAAATACAAAATAAAAAAAAATAAACTAATGCTTTATAGAACTATTTTTGCAATCTAAAACTTCAACTTACTGTTTTTATCAGTGAAAAACACTGAAAAACTTAAATCTATTTCTGACACAAAGCTATTGCACGACTTCAGAAGACTTGGAATATAGTGAATGAGTTGTATGGACTAACTCTTAGTATTTTTATTTTTTGTGCTTAATGGATGCTATGGTCACTATGAACTGTTGTTGTGTGGAAAAGAGCTGCGTAAAGATTCTTCAAAAACTTCTAGTTTTCTGTTCCACAGAAAAATAACAGCATTCAGGTTTGGAAACACTAGAGGGTGAGTAAATAATGACAAGATGATTTTAAGGTGAGCTACACCTTTATGTCCCCTTTAGATTCCCCTGTGATTGTGTGTTGTGACTTGCTGCTGGCATTTGGCACAAACGCTCTGCTTTCTCTGCTCTGCTCCGCTCCGCTATAGGTGCTGTAATTGGATAAGAGGGAGGAGAGATTAATGGCTCAGTCCCCAGTCCATCAGCCAATCCCGTTAAATGCAGCAGGCCACAGAACGGCGCAGTGTAGGAGCTCTCGGCTCCAAATCGCCAACAAGTGACACGTCCTCCTGGCACCTTCTCCACACACACTGCCACTCTTCTGAGTATCTGCCAGCAGCCTCTCAGCTCTTCATCCTCGCTCTCTCTCTCTCTCTCTCTCTCCCTCTGGTAATCAAACTCCATCAACTGGATTTCCTCATCTCAATCTCATGATCTTTGAGAGGTATCGGTCTGAATCAGTCTGATTCTAAATCAATAAACAGACAAAAGGAACAAGATACGATCATGAAATAAGATTATGAAATCATACTCATAAATAAAACCACGTCACACCTAATAAAGCTTTGCAGAATTAAGCTTTGTTTTTATGCAAAATATAACTTTTTGAATTTTGATCAGTGTGACTTGGACAAATTGGATTCAAAAAGAAAACTATGACAATGACACATTCCTGAAAATATGCTATCTATCTAAAATTTTTATTTCAGTTTTAGTTTTATACTGTTTTAGTACATCAAGTTAAACTGAATAAAAATGAGAAATTATGCTTTGGCAGCTATAAAAAAAATAAAACGAATTTATGTGTTTTATATTTTATTTTATTTCAGTTAATAACATAATTAAAATTACATAGTAATATAAAATCAATATTTTAGATGAATTGATGGTCACGCTTTATTTTAAAGTCCAATTCTCACTATCAACAAACCATTAACTATGACTTTTGCCTCAATAAACTCCTAATTTGCTGCTTATTAATGGTTAGCAAGGTAGTTGTTAAGTTTAAGTACTGGGTAGGATTAGGGATGTAGAATATGGTCATACAGAATATGTGCTTTATAAGTTCTAATAAACAGCCAATATGTTAATAATAGGCATGCTAATAACTAGTTAATAGTGAGAACTGGTCCCAAAAGTGTTACTCAATTGATTGAATAGTAGCTCCACCCCTATTGTCAGGCTTGTGTTGTGTTTTGTTCCCCATGTACTCCCTGTGTCCCAGTGTTTATGCCCATATTTGGTTAGTCTCCTGTCCCCACCGGCCATTCCCGAGTCAAGCCCGCCTGCAGCGGCGGCGGCTCTCTCCTGCCCGCCTACCGTTCCGATGTCAAGCCCGCCGGCCGCGGCTCACTCAAGCCCACCGGCCGCTCCGAAGATAGGCCTGCCGGCCGCTGCGAAGTCAAGCCCGCTGGCCGCGGCTCTCTCAAGCCCGCCGGCCGCCATTGACGCAAGCCTGCCGGTCACTGCAATGACAAGCCCGCCGGCTGCCCAGTTCCCCCGTAGCCTTGCTGTGCCTGCTCCTCCAGAGCACCCTCCAGTGCCAGCTCCTCGTAAGCGCTTCACAGTTCCCCAGTTAAGCCCAGGGAGGTTTCCTGATTCCTCGTTTAGCCCAGGACGGGCTCCTGATCTCCAGTTCAGCCCAGGAAGGGCTCCGAATCTTCAGATTAGCCCAGGGAGGGCTCCTGATCCCCAGTTAAGCCCAGGGAGGGCTCCTGATCCCCAGTTAAGCCCAGGGAGGGCTCCTGATCCCCAGTTAAGCCCAGGGAGGGCTCCAGTCCCCGGTTTTGGCCCTGAGAGGGCCTTGGAGCCCGTAAGCGTGCCCAAGTATTTTTTTTGGGGGGGGTAGTAAGACCGTAGAGGCCGGAGCAGGGGATGGGGCTGCGGCCTCGGAGGCAGCTCCGCCATGGCCTCCCGAGCTCCCTACTCCGCCATGGGCCCCTGAGTTCCCTGCTCCACCATGGCCTCCTGAACTGCCTGCTCTGCCATGGCCTCCTGAACTCCCTGCTCCGCCATGGCCTCCGAGTCTGCCTGCTCCGCC
>NW_015631094.1:121292-154519 GCF_001515625.1 Sinocyclocheilus rhinocerous | reverse complement strand
AGGGCTCCTGATCCCCAGTTAAGCCCAGGGAGGGCTCCTGATCCCCAGTTAAGCCCAGGGAGGGCTCCTGATCCCCAGTTAAGCCCAGGGAGGGCTCCTGATCCCCAGTTAAGCCCAGGGAGGGCTCCAGTCCCCGGTTTTGGCCCTGAGAGGGCCTTGGAGCCCGTAAGCGTGCCCAAGTATTTTTTTTGGGGGGGGTAGTAAGACCGTAGAGGCCGGAGCAGGGGATGGGGCTGCGGCCTCGGAGGCAGCTCCGCCATGGCCTCCCGAGCTCCCTACTCCGCCATGGGCCCCTGAGTTCCCTGCTCCACCATGGCCTCCTGAACTGCCTGCTCTGCCATGGCCTCCTGACCTGCCTGCTCCGCCATGGCCTCCGAGTCTGCCTGCTCCGCCATGGCCTCCGAGTCTGCCTGCTCCGCCATGCCGAGTCTGCCAGATCCGCCATGGCGCCCCGAACTGCCAGATCAGAGTGTTCCCTGTTTTTAGTTCAGCGTCCAGTATTGTTCATGTATATATTAAAATTCTCTGGATTGATGTACTCCACGTCTCCCTCCGTTCCTTGCTCCTCACTCCACTCAGTAGTGCAACCGTGACAATATTATATTTTTTATAAAAAGCTTTCCCATGTCTTATATTGCTCTGAATTTTTCCATTACTCATTTCTTTGTCGCTTTCATATAACCTATAGTACTTTGCTCCAATAGTCATGTAAAATATATCTAAGACAGTATAAACAGCTCTAATGTCAGAAGCCCTCTGTACTGTAAAACAACAACAAATTCAATCAACATTAGCTGTCCTTTGTCAGCGCACTATATGAATGCGGCCTTTGTGCTCAAAGTCTCTGAAATCATTATCACCGTTGTTCTCCAGTATGACCTCCACATTTATTTCGACCCGGGCTGTTCAATAAGTCACAACCTTTCTCTTTATCTTTCTTTTATACTTCCCTCAGCCTCTCACTTCCTTTTCCGACGTGCCCTTCATACACAAAGGCACGCATATACACAGGCCTCTCGCTCTGAAGGGAAATAAGAGGACCTCCACATGTCAAATCTTCATCACGGCACAGTTTGTCTCCTGCCCCCTCAGACCTCGCAAACAGCGTCGCTGTTCCTCTCACAATGCTCCAAGCTCATTGTCTCTGTCAACAGGAACAATAATGAAACGCCAAAGCCATACTACAAACTATTTATTCCGCTCAGGCACAGCCGTGTCTCTGTGTTCTCAATGCTTTCAGCAAGGTGAGATGCTTTTCTATGGAAATTCATATTCCACCACTGAATAAAAAATAATAAAGGTAATTGCGACTTTGTATCTCTATATCTAGGTAATTCAGATTTTTTTCTTACAAGTGCGACTTTACGTCTGAAAAATGTCATAATTGTGAGATACAGTCATAATTCTGACTTTAATAATTCTAACTTTTTTCAGAAATGTGAGATATAAACTTGCAATTCTGAGAAAAAAAAAGTCAGAATTGAGATATAAAGTGGCAATTGAAAAAAAAAAAAAAAAAAAGGATTGTGAGTTTATATCTTGCAATCCTTACTTTATTTTAGCAATTGCTAGTTTATATCTTGCAATTCTGAGAAAAATGTCAGAATGGTGAGAAAAACAGTCAGAATTGTGAGATATAAACTCGCAATGGTAAGAAAATAGACTTTTCCCCCTCTAACAATTGGACTTTATAACTCGCAATTATTACTTAATTTTTTGAAATTACTAGTTTATATCCCAAAGTTCTGACTTTATAACTCACAATCGCGAATGTATATCTTGCAAATCTGAGAAAAAGTCAGAATTGTAAGAAAAAAAGTCAGAAATGTGAGATGTAAAGTAGCATTTGCAAGAAAAAAAGAATTGCGAGTTTATATCTCGCATTTTTTACTTTAATTTTCACAATTGCTAGTTTATATCCTGCAATTCTGACTTAATAACATGCAATTGCGAGTTATGAAGTTGGAATTGTAAGATATAAACTCACAATCGTAAGAAAACAGACTTTTTTCCTCGCAAATGGACTTTATAACTGAGTTGATCTCACAATTCTAAGAAAAGAAGTTAGAATTGAATTGAGAAAAAGGGCAGAATTGCGAGATATAGTCGCAATTGCAAGAAAAATGTCAGAATTATGAGTATATATCTTGCAATTCTTACTTTATTTCTTGCATTTGCTAGTTTATATCCCACAATTCTAACTTTAAAACTTACAGTTGCGAGTTTATATCTCACAATTCTGAGAAAAAAATCAGAATTGGGAGAAAAAAAAAATCAGAATTTATATCTAGCAGTTCTGACTTTATCACAATTGTCAGCTTATATATCACAATTCTGAGACATATCAACTCAATTGTGAGAAAAATAGTTAGAAAATAGTTAAATTTTTTATTCTGTGGTGGAAATGGCCTTCCATATTTTCCACCAACACGTAAGGAAATCCCTTTTTTCCATTTTTGCATTTTGGGGTTTTCATTAAAATTGGCTTAGCAGCCTCAGAGGGAAAATATATTGTACATAACGTAACACTGCTCACATTTGTCTTTGTAAACAGACATTAAGCCTCACAATCTGATTCCTCCCACCACTACAACATCTGATCCGAGCATCAGGGCGTAGACTTTACACCACTGAGGTGCAATATGCATATTACATTAAAATAAGACTGAACATGTACCCAAGATTGTTGGAGAGAACAGGACGGGTGCTTAGATACAGCGCTGAAAGATGCTCCCACGGTACAAAGGGGATGCCAAGCGCACAATATTGCGTTTATCCGCCGACAACGACAACTGGCAACAAAGGGACAAGCTTTTGTGAGAGTGACGGTTTGAATGCGTACCTTTCTTGAAGCACCACCAAAGTCAGTTGGGGCTGCGGTAACCATAGTAACAGCGGATTATGATGTCTTACATAACCATGCAACTGCATTTAAACCCCCTGGATGAACCGCGCCACATTGATTTCATAACGAGCATGTGTCTTCTGGGCATGTTTGAGTGTGGGAAAAAAAAAAAGATCTCATTACTGAAACATGAAGAAAAATCATGTATTATTTAATTTAATCTGTAAAGAATTGTTTGCATTATAAAAGTTTTTGTACTGTCTTTAATAGATGCTTATTTAAATAAAATAGAATAATGGTAAGAAGAATGACCATTGATGGTAAGAAAAAATTGTGAATTACAATATGTTTTTAAAAAATATATTAACAGCAAATTACAACAATGAGAATCAAGGGTAAATAAATAAAAGTTTTGAATTTTGCAATGCGACCTGAACATACAGTACATATAAAAAATAAAATCTATAATAAAACATGTAAATGTATAATAAATATAAAAGCAAACATAATAAATATTACAAATATAATAAAATCTTTAAATATAAAAACAACTAAATGATCACAAAAATATTTATTGGAAAAATAAATAAATAAAACAAAGACAATATATATTCATGCAAAAAAAAAAAAAAAAGACAGCTAGACCAGACGTTGTAACTCTGGCAAAATTCCTTGTTTGACCGAGCAATGGAGGACAGGGTTATAACCTGTTTTAAAAAGTCACTACTGTTTTTGCAATTCTGTTTGGCATAGAAATTGCACTCCATTAAAGGACAAGTGCACCCTAATAAAAGTCTGTTATTATTTACTCACCTCCATGTCATTCCAAAGTTTTTTTTTCTTTCTGTGGAACACAGACAAAAATAATTTTAAAGAATATTTACTGTGATTTAGCAGAAAAAAACACATAATAAAAGTATAATGAATGAAGTCTCCAGAAGCCATACAATAGTTTTGTGTGATGAGCAGACCAGAATCTGAGTTGTTATTTAATAATAATGAAATATTAGCCGTCAGTATGTTGGACGTCAATAACATCAAACGTAGTTCTTGAGTTTCTCATAACCAAACACTATGCCACCAAACCTTCTCCATAGCTGCAATATTTGACAGAAAAGCAGCGGAGGTGATTATTATCAGCAAATAAAGAGTTTCAGTATAAAAAATTACAGCCATCCTGACATAATGAAGTGGAACTGCAAAGAAAACGATCACACAATCTGATAAACATGAGACTTGTGCATTGATTCTGTAGAAATCTGAGTATCTAAAAATGTTTTGTGACCTGTTCAATCTGCTAAAAATCAATGATCTCACAGACATAAAGCACAACAGCTATTTTATTGAGAACAATTTGCCATTACAGGCCCAAACCAGTTCCTTTCTCTGCCTGTTGTATCTCATATCTGGGCTCTTTCCAGAACAGCCATCTGTTGGTCTTTGTTAATGACACAGTTTGTCTCAGCGTGTTGCGCATCTCCATTCGGCAGAACGGCTCTAAAGTCACAATGTGTAATTTCGTGCCGCCGATAGGCAGTTTGTGTTTTCAGAGTTTTGTGTTGATAACACGGGATGCTGAGCGCTCTCACGGTGGAGGGGGAAAGTGTTCGGGCATGAATTAGACAGTGGGAGAGAAACTGTGTGGGTTGGAGTTTTGCTTATTGCTTCAGTTGGACTGAAATCGACCTTTAAAAGTACATTTAAATGCAATTATAACTTATATTTCAAGCTGTTGCCTCATTTTGAGAGAAGTAATGATAACTTGCATTTGGTATGCGAGTCAGAAGTTGATTCACTAACCACTCTGGGGTGCGTTTCCCCTACGACGACGAGCGATGCATCAGTGGGGGAAACTAACAACTAGTCACGACTGTTTTGCAAAAGCATAGTAACATGGTCACAGCTCTATCATTTGAACAGGGCCTATGCTCGCTCGTCCAGGGGGGGCCCAAACACAATGAAGAGATATATAATATTTTGTTATACTATGGGCTATCTACAACAATAAAAGAACCAAAACATCAGAAGACATTGAGCAAATAAATATAACAAATAGGGTAAACAATTACAAACTATTTCCATGTCTTCCACCTTCTTTATGTACAGAAAATCACGCTTTCTCCAGTTCTCTCACACACACGCGGACAGAAACTTGTCGTCAACGCCGCCCCGCGAATTTATCAATAAAATAGTTTCGCAGCTGAAAAGCTACATTACATTTCTCAGTAGGGAGGTTCTTGAAGCAGTTTAACTTAAAGATTCGCTATTAGTAGACCCTGCTGCTGAACACTGCTGAGAGATGCACAGAGACGCAGGTATTCACACGCGCTTAATATCTCTCTCTCGCTCTCTCTAATAACTGCATTAGACTGCATTAATAACTGCATTAGCCTGCATATCAATGGCTCAAGCCACTGTTATTAGCTCTAAAATTACGTTTTGGAATTTTCAATGGAAGGTTTGGGATGAAGTGCGTAAAAAATAGTTCAACACATTTCAGGACGGAAACATGTTAAATGTCTTGAAACAAATCATCTGAACAATGTCTTGATGTGTGGTTGTGACTCCTGGCTGTTAAAATTATTAGAGAAATAACTCCTGAAGTGGTATGTTGCGCCTATTAATGGAATGGTCTTTGTCAGATCTCAAACAAATTAAGAACTACATTCGATTAGATTTTTATTGACTGAACGCAAGCGCTTATTGCGATAGAAAACACTATAACATTTCCACTGATTAAGAAATATTTTTGTTTGCTTGGGTGGTAATATTAGGCCCATTATATTAATAGGGAAGGGGGGCCCAAAAATTTGTTTTGCCTATGTCACGAAAAGACGTAAATCCGGGACTGCATTTGAACCATGTTGGTTTAACAATATAGGATTAGACATAAAGGACAAGTGGTAGATTAATAACTAATGAATCGAGTCGAGATCACAGTTAATGTCAGATTATTGTAACGTATTTACACATACTAAATAAAGACGTTCATTTTTTCAAATCACATGAAATGAACATTTAAATCAAATGAACAACAATATTGAATGTATTGCTTATTGTGCCCATTCAAGTGCATGATTTAAGTCCACATGTCATTCAAGAAACTTCTAACTGCAAGACTTAGGGACAAGGCTTAGCTTTCCCCTGACCACGGGGTCTTGGGGGAAAAATGCCCCTGCACAAACAAGTTAAATCTATTACGTCTGTTGCTAACAAAGTGTAAATGAATAGAAAGTGTCGACTGCGCATTAAATTAAGTGAGGCGTTTTTACCGTGTTGCGCATTATAACCAATCACACACGATTCTGTTGAGCTTAGGAATGCATTGGCCAATCAGAGGCGTTTAGAGGAGTCATCGCTGAAACTCATCAGCTTTGTTGAACGCGCGCACGTTCGATGACTGAATTCCGCGAATTCTCTCATCATGAACAACAAAGCGCAGATGTAGCCTACGTACAATGCAAGTAATAGATGAATTTCGTGTAGACAGCTTCAGTGATTATAACGATAGTTTTGTTTTTTGAGAGTGCGATAGATCAAAGTGATAATGTCATTTCTGTACATAATTTATTTGCCGTTTGAATAACCGTGGGAAGGAAACGTTATAGGCTATAGGCTAATTATCAATTTCTAATGTTTTAATTACATTGTAATCACACTAAATACAAATTCAGTCCCATTAAACATATTTTATTAGCCTACATGACACCCATGTCTGGTTCTTGGCTAAAAAGACAGGTTTATGATGTTCGTAGTTAATAGATTTGGCTGCTTTTAGCCTTACCCTGCAGTTGGTTCAGCCTCCGCCTATGTTAACAATCATAATCATGCTTTACATTTCGTTCAATTCAGACTACAAATTCACATTCAGAACTCAAATACATTTATTTTGCCATGAAGCTGAAGATTGATGGCACAGATTCTCCACGACTGAAAAGTGATGCAGTACAAAGCTGAAAAAATCTACTGTACAAAGCACATGAATCACTTTAAAGGTACTTTACCATGCTTTCTGCAGCTTAGCATTATAAACCAACATCTGAATGGAAAACAGCTTCTCGGACATTCTGCTTGCATCTCCTGTTGTGTTTCACTGAAATCAGAAAATAATTGTTGAAATGACATCAGTATAAACGGATTCATTTGATCAAATATTTAAACATGGGTTGTGAGAAATACGTTTTACATCAATGCTGACAAAACAGGAATAATGTGAACAAGCTGTGCTGACGATAATGATGCTGTTATTAATAATTCCATCTAACCGGAGCACATTACCCTGCACAAAACAACGGCAGGCATGTCGCATTAAAGGAGCAGCATCCAGTGCCCCCAAGACGTTTCCATTCTCAACATTTTATTACCACTTGTTTATCGCAGGATTACGTGCCTCCGTGAAAATCCATAGCAGGTTATTGCAAACACCTGGGATTTAATCAACTTCATTTGAAGCAATTTCCCTTTTCCCTTTTGAACACAAATGATGTGTTACCATGGAGGAGACGTAAACAAAGTTACAGGACTCCTTTAAAAACTAAAAAATGAACGCAGACTAATGAACAACATTGAAACAAACATTTTGTTAAACTATTTCCTGATTTATGTTCCTTCCTGACTGAAGCAGACAAAAAACGAGCCTAAAAATGTCTAGACCATGCCTAAAAATGTGTGAGCATTGAAACGGTGAAATTTTATTCATATTTAGGCTAATTGTTTTGGAGGCGTGTCTGAATCTCCATCATGATGACTTAAGTACAGGATTCAGTCAAACTCCCCTCATCACTTTGATGGAAAGTTTGCTGAAAGAATAAAAAGCTTGTTACTTACTAAAATGGTCCATCAAAACGACGGCTGTTTAGCGCTTTATAGCAGAAATCTGACAGCATATTGGCGTCACTCAACTTCGGCAGGCCCATCAAAACAGCCGATCGGGTTTCGCTCTTAACTGGCATTGACATGACATACATGATTTTTCTGAATTGTGACAGTCCTGCAGGAGTGCAGACATTTCCTCTGACAGCTAAATTACAACGTGGCAAATCGGGTTGAATGTGTCTCATCTGCCGCTTCTCTCTCTCTCTCTCTCGCAGCCCTGAAATAACAGCCAGCAGCGCTCCTCGTTATCGGGAGTGAAAAGGGTGATATTTTCTGTTGAGGAGTTCATAAAATCACTGTGGTGGTGATAGAAAGTCAGAAATACGGTACGGAAAGTAAAGGTGGAATTAAAAATTTGCCAGGATAAAATGTGAAGCATAATTTTTAGAATATAAACCGCTAATTATACTGCTTGCAAGGCAGCACTTAAATGACATATAGCCTAGGTAGGGTGACCATAGGGGCCATTTTTACGGGACGCCAGTGTTTCCAATTTAGCTACTTTGTAGCTAGATTTAGCGACTTCCCCGCCCCTTTTGAGACTTTTTTCAAAAGTTTAGGGACAAATATAGCAACTTCTTGGACAAACCTTATCTAAGTTCTCATCTTGCCCACTGATCTACATTCACCTTTATATAGATCAGTGAATTTGCCATTATGATGTCATCTAGTGACATTTAGCTACCTGTTTTAGCTACTTTCAATTGAAAGCAGTTGGCAACACTGCGGGACGCACCCTTGCCAGGATTTCTATATTGCCTAAAATATCCAGGTTTTGGCTGTTTGCACTGTGCAGATCGATCGTTGTATGACATTCAGGAGAGCTATAGAGAGCAGAGCAGACGGCTCCTTATGATTTGGAATCGCTCTCGCGTTACTCTGGTGTCATTTAATGATCGGTGCGCAGCGACGCTTCAAGTCGAACGAACGAACAAACACGCGCGCGTATTTGCATCGCTTTGATCGTTCTCTGTAGATCTCACCTTCTCACGCGCCATGATTGGTCGATTATATACAATACCTGCATGTTATTGGTCAAACTACTTTGGATATTTTAGGCAATATAAAAATCCTGGTCAGGACGTGTCCCGTATGAACATCACATATGGCCACCCTACATATAGGGTTTGTTCTGAACCCTTAACTCTTAAGCATTAAACTTCTGCTATTTTCAGTTTAGCCCATAGCTACTACACTGGAAAAAATGGTGTAGAGATAAATTTCACAATTAATTACGGTTACATTTTATTTCGATAGTCCACTTTAGACACATGGTCACACTTCAGATTAGGGAACACATATTCACTATTAAAGGGTTAGTTCAGCCAAAAATAAAAATTACAACGATAGAGCTTGAAAGATCAAAGACCATTTTTAATATAACTCCGACTGGATTCGTCTGAAAGAAGAAAGTCATATACACCTAGGATGCATCGGGGGTGAGTAAAACACAGCCTAATTTTTATTTTTGGGTGAACTAACCCTTTAACTAAATGTTTCCCTCAATAAACACCTAATTTGCTGCTTGTTGATAGTAAGCAAGGTTGTTGCTGTAGTAGTTATGTTTAGGTATTGGGTAGGGATTTGGTCATGCAGAATAAGGCATTAATATAAACAGCCAATATGCTAATGTGCATGCTAATAAGGAACTTGTTAATAGTGAATAGTGTTCCCTAATCCAAAGTGTCACCACACATTATGCTAACGATACGTAACTTTGCAACTACATGTCAGCTAGCTATGCTGTCAGTTAACCAGCTAGTTCTTTTTATTGTTACTTTTTAAATTAATTTTCATATCCGAATGTTAGTGGAAGAAGAAGAAATATAAAAAACTTTTAGATGTCAACCCACACATGCAATATGCTCTTCTTTGGTAGCTCTTGTCAAGGCATCTCAAGTAGAACAGCTTCATATTTAACGTAGCACACAGAAAAGACCTGACGCTGATTTACAGAATAAAACGTCTGTTGCACATAACCCCCATTGACTCTACTTCACTGTGATATTTGCATACAAGGTTGTGGTTTTCACTGTAACATTTCTTGGCAATTATTTGCTTTTGTGATGAATCTTATCCTTTGACAAAGTTCTGACTGTTTCAGAAAATCATCTAATGAAGAACAAATAGGAACATAATATATAATATATGTGATAATGTATGTGCATGACGAAACTATGTGACCCTGGACCAAAAGTCAGTCATAAGCAGCACAGGTATATTTTAGTAATATATATTATATATTAGTAATATGCTTTGCTAAGATCTTAATTTGGACAACTTTAAAAACGATTTTCTCAATATTTTGATTTTTTTTTGCACCTTCAGATTCCAGATTTTCAAATAGTTGAAGTATCTCGGCCAAATATTGTCCTATCCTGACAAACCATAGGTCAATGGAAAGCTTATTTATATATGATGTATAAATATCAATTTCAAAAAATTTACCCTTATGACTGGTTTTGTGGACCAGGGTCACATACTTCCCATCATTCTCTATATAACGTCATGATTATGAGTGGGGAAACTTTTTCTGGGGACATCAGTAAGAAAACATGGTGGACACAATGGATCTGTATTGATGGTAAATTTCCTGAAATTGATATTTATTATTATTACATTTTAATTTACAATAAAAAAGTTGCATGTTCAAAAAATTATTGTATTTGTACAATTATGATAGAATATATAACATTTTTAGTATACAGCACCTTCATAAATTAAATTCATATGATGTGAATCATACAAAAAATAGTTTTAATAAAAAAAAAAGAGAATACAAATTAGCCACCAATTTGCCAAAATGTCATATAGTTACAAACTGCCATGAGGTTGTGTTAAACACACCCAATGTGCATTCTGTATTCATTATTTTGTAGATGTAAAAATAACAAAGGAAAAGCATTAAATATGCACCTGATGCACATCAATTGCTCTTTATATTGCTCCATTAATGCTAAAATGCTTTCTGTATTTGTCTGAAAGTAAAACAGAGAGAATGAAAAATGAATGAAAATTGCCCTGTCAATGGCAAAGCGGCATTTTACTTACACAGAACCAAAGCCTAAAGTATAAATTCAGCTAAAACTAGTTTTTCAGTTTTGCATGCACTGGTACTTCCTTTGGGAAATGCAAATCAAGTTACACATCAAATGAAAGCTTAAAAAGGCACCAAATTTGTTGATTTAGGTTGATTTACATTATTTAACAAAACACCTTGGCCTACAAGAGAAGTGAATTAAGTATTACTATTAATAAGACTGTTAAAATCAGTTTTGTTCAATCGTCAAGACATCGAGTTTTTTTTACATTCTTCGCCTCATGCAATAGGGTTAAATTATTCAAGGCACAGCTCAAAACGATGTCGTGCTGCTAGGGTTTAAGGTTCCATTGTCCAGTGCTAAAGGGGGCTGGGAGGGACGTTCTCCACATCCCATCATTTTCCAGAGACGCTGCTGGGCTGAAACAAGAGAGCTTGAAGAGGCTGGGGATCAAGGGACCAGAGGCCCCGGAGACCGACAGAGAGTGTGACGCTACACATACGCTCTCACACCAGAACAAAACCTGACAGAAATGCCAGAGACTGCTATTCGTTTCCTTAAAGTCAATATGAAATCAATAAAAATAAATCAAAATTCCAAATAAAAAACTGTTTTCGTAATCTTTCCTTAAAGTCGCCATGGAATCAAAATTGACCCTTTGTTTTTTCGTCTTATTGTGCACAACTCAATGGTGAATTGTATTACAAATAAAAAACCTTGTCTTTTATCAAAATCCAATTACTTGCTTCCCCTCTAAAATGACTCTCACTGACACAAATCACACATCCCTCTTACTTTTCATTGACCCCTCCAACCACCTCCATTATCATGATCTAATCAAATCCCAATGGATAAAATCAAGTCTGTCAACATTTTTGCTCTCACATCATGTTTCACTTGGAATTATGTTAGATTATGAAAGAAAAATGTGTTGTGAATGTCATTTCATGTTGACTTGAATTATTTCACTCCAGTACCAATTGCAGTTGCAAATAATAAGATGGTCTTGCTTACCAAATACAATTTTTACCTGCAATCCATATACAAAAAGCCATTGTCATGGATCAGAGTGACTGATTTGGGTCTCATTTTTTTAAGTGGCATTTCCACCCAAATGCTGTGTGGCACATGATCCAAATGTCTTCATCACAAATCACTGAAAGAAACATACAAAGAAGAGAGCATGACCAACAAATTTTAGGGGGACCTAAAGGTTAAGAAGTGATTGATGGAAATTGGAAATTTGGGGTGACCCTTTCCCTCAATGTATAAAATACTGTATACTTTAATTTAAAACGTTGGGGTTTTTGAATAAAGTCTCTTGTGCTCATCATTGCTGTATTTATTTGATCAAACTTACAGGGAAAACCATAATACGGTTAAATATTATTATAATTTAAAATAAATGTTTTCAACTTCAGTATATTTTCAAATGTAATTTATTTATATGATGCAAAGCTGAATTGTCAGCAGCCATAACTCCAGTCTTGTCTCAGTTCTCAACTGTCTCTTTAAAGTATCAACTTTTCTCCTAAAGAGACAGACATTTCTCCTTAAATGATAATAAATAGAAATAAAAACAAAGAAATGTGACATGCGATAAGAGCACAGAGCTATAAAATTGTATGTAAACACATAGCTCAGATTTAATCTTGGAAAAACCTCAAGAGAAATGTTTGAGTTCATACAAAGATCTTACCATCTGACTTTGAAAATTCATGTTTGCAACATTGTGCGTCTTTTTTCTCAGGAGAAACATCTGATATACAGGTCTTTATTTGCTCTTCACCTCCATGTCACAGCTGTCAGGGAGAAATGATGGAGATATTAAAGAGATTTCATTTGCAAATGTTTCTTTTCTATGGGCCCTCATGTGCCAATTAACCGAGAATTTAATCTTTCGTGCTGTATTACAGTACCTGAGAGATCTTCGTGCCTTTCCTGGAGAATTTTCTGGAAATTAGAGATGAATATTTGCAACACCTCGGGTATTTAACATTCCATGCCGAATTAAACACGGCAGTACAACTCCACAAAATCTGAACAAGGAGCAAATGTTAATCTGTTTGAGTCTCACTTTTTCGAATTTGCTAATTATCACAAAATGATCCTATTTACATATTTAGCGACAGAGCGAGAAATCTCCCCAGCTCAGAGTCGTGCATATGATTAAACCCGAGCACTTTGTCAGCATTAATGACATCCTTTTGTCATGAAGGGTCATTCTGATGGAACCTCGGAAGACAGAAGAAGCTAATGACCAAATAAATGTAATATTTATTCTACGTCTAGAGAAGAAAATCTCTCCAGCATATTATTTCTGTCTAAAAAGAACAGTGAAAAGCCTTATATAACATCCATATTAATTAGCATTGTCTTTCCTGGTGCAAAGATGACAAATAATGGTGGACACTTTTGGAACATATTTTAAAAATTGCATATTTATCGCCCCTAGACTAAAAAGTGTCTGTTATGGTTGTTTTGTAAGAGTTGTGTGGATTGTAATAACTCATATAATGTTTAATAATTCATTTTTATGACCATTTTACACCTTCTCTCTGAACCTACACTGTAAAAAAAATTCCGTAAAATTTACGGTAAAAAACCGGCAGCTGTGGTTGCCGGAATTTTACCGTAAAAAATACGGTAGCAACGTTTTAGGTTTTAACTTAAATTTACAGTTAAATACCGTGGTAGCAATGTTTTAGGTTTTACGGTTTTAACTTAAATTTACAGTTAAATACCGTAATTTCATTAACTGATATAATGTTAATATACCAACCTATTGAAGTACTGAAATCTGTTTTGTACCTTTGTAATACACTGATAACCACCCAATGCAGGTGGTGATGAGAAAGTCACATGATTAACCAAAGCCCATCACAAGCAGCTTTTAAATAATAACATACAGTATATAGAAGGTGCACAGTGTCATTCACACAAACACTAAACACCATCATGGTAACACACATGAAACTGAAATAATGCAATAAACATTCATTTAACATTAGGTGTAACACACAACCCTAATATACAAAACTAATAAGAAAAAACTAAGAAGAAACATAGAAAAAGTTTTTTTTTACGGTTATTCACTGTAAATTATACAGTCTTTTTCACTTCCAAAAACGGTATACTACTGTAAAATTAATGTCCAATACATGTAATGTCCAATACAGTTTTTCACCGTATATAGTAGGGGAATTTACAGTTAACCATTTAACAGGTTTTTACTGTAGCATTTTTACAGTCATTTACCGTTAAATTCACTGTCATTTTTTACAGTGTAGGGAATAAACGGGCCATGTTTCGTTTAAAACAAACTCCACACAGTCAGGAACACCAGATGGTTTGATAAACTTTCCCACATTTTAATCTTAGCCGTTTAGTGCATTTCAGATATAATCTTTGTGTGCTTGTAAATATGAAATGACACTATGCATGAAAACAGATTCATTGCATGAAACAGAAACACTGACTGAACTTCAGATAATCCAAGTGGATCAGGTTAAACTTTTGGTTAAAACTATTTAGCGATATGCTGTAAATGTGCATCTCTCCTGTCTGAGGGTAAGTGGCGCACAACATCGAACATCTCTCCATCCTCTGAAGTGCTCTTTTTCACTGTAATTGTGCTAGTATTTTCAGTGCAACAAGGCAAACACGCTCAAGCTGTAACAGAACCCATGTGTATAAATAGCTCTTTTATCACATTCTTGTTTCGGTTGCTAAGTGAAAACCAAGTCAAAAAATTGAACATCAGCTTAGCTCGAATAATTTGATACACCAACTTGTTCGATTCTCCAATTCTCCAACTTGGCAAGATCAATTTTCTCTAAATCAAATCACCGTAATTACAAAGAGAAAATTCTGCAGCTTCAGCAAAATAAAGAAACAGAAGTTTCTGTTTCAACCGCTGTAAAACCCATTTAAGAATTCAAAGGATAGACAAACAAAATCCATGATCCAGCACAGATAAGTGCAGGAGGAATAATGGCCATTACTATTTGTTATAAACTATGTAAGCTTGTATGTTAGCATCATCAGATGAATCTTAATGGAAACGAGTATTTCCACTGAGCATTTTAAGCCACATGGATGGGAAAGTTCAAAAACTTGCCAGATATTTACTTCATGAGACTTATTTGACTTAAGACTGCATCTTGTATAAATTATGTAATGTACATCAGGATATGTTTTTACTTAATTTAATCAGTTTTTCTAAGTAGATTGAAAAAAAAAAAGAGTTTTCAAAATTTACTTACCGATGTCGCTCCAAAATCCATTGAATGTATTTGTTCCAGTAAACAAGAAAGGAGAACATCTGAAGAACCGCACAATTCTTTTCCATAGTGACCACAACTGTCAAGCTAAAATATATGCATAAAGAATTCAAAGAAATTGTTCACCCAAAAATGAAAATTTGCTGCAGTGAAAGGATACCGTCAGAATGAGAGTCCAAACAGCTGATAAAAACATCACAATAATCCACAAGTAATCTACACGACTTCAAACCGTGATGACTTCTATCCATAATAATGCTTTCTCCAGTAAAAGTCATCTTGTTTGAATCAGGAGAAAAATATGCAAAGATCAAGCACCATTTAGTGAAAAGAGTCCAAAACAGTTCTAAACACATTGGTGGATTTTGATGTGAGAGAACAACAGGGGATGGACATTTTTACTCTAGTGGAATCCTTAAAACCACTTAATGATGGATTTTTCTCTTGTAAGCATGCAGCTTTTCACTTCTCCAGACATGAATTGATGTACTGGAGTTGTGTTGATTACTTGTGCATTATTGTGATGTTTTTATCAGCTGTTTGGACTCTCATTCTGACGGCACCCATTCACTGCAGAGGATCCCGTGGTGAGCAAGTGATGTAATGCTAAACTTCTCCAAATCTGTTCAGATGAAGAAACAAACTCATCTAAATCTTGGATACCCAAGATGTATAGGTTGTGAGTACAGTTTCAGCAAATGAAAATTTTTAGGTGAACTATTCATTTAAATTGTAAGTTAATCATAATAGTCTCTGTCAAAGCTCTAAAATTGCATTTGAGTTAGTGTTAAAAAAAATGGTTGCAAGTTTTTACCACCTGAGGTCACTCTATTGCAGTCACATTGACGAGTTAGATCTGTGAAGAAATGCAGAAAAACAGGTTTTAGGATCAAACAGTAAAACCTCATTCTCAAGACAGATTAGGTCTGGAGTTACAGTGTTTACAAGTTAACAGATGGATGATAAAAGTATGCATACCATAACTTCTCTTTTTGTTGTTGTCTTTCTACTAATCATGACTTAAGAGCAGGGGTGTGAAGTAACGAATTACAAATACTCACGTTACAGTAATTAAGTAGTTTTTATCAGTAATTGTACTTTTTTGAGTAGTTTAAAAATTTTGTACTTTTACTTTTACTTGAGTACATTTTAAGTGATGTATCGGTACTTTTACTCCGCTATTTTCCTCCGTTTGTGGTCGTTACATGCTTATTTTAATTTTATTTTTTATCCATCAACGTGATTGGATAGATAGTAATAGGTCTCGTGACTTTCGTCAAATCAAATTGTGCCACTCACTTATGAGACACGCGAGCTGCACTGCCTCGTCTCTCTCTCGCGTGCGTTCTGCAGCGGTCACTTGGATAAGTTGTTGTTGACTTTTGATGAGTTTGAGCGCGTGATGCGCGCTGTGTTAGATAGATAGCATGATAAATAGACAGACAGACAGACAGATAGATAGACACAGACAGACGGACATATAGTTAGATAGATAGATAGCATGACAGACAAGACAGACAGACAGATAGGAGACAGATGATTGATAGATAAATAGACAGACAGACAGACAGATAGATAGACACAGACAGACAGACATATAGTTAGATAGATAGATAGCATGACAGACAAGACAGACAGACAGATAGATAGATAGATAGTTCCCTTTCAGTCAGTCACGTTCGACGTTACGTCAGTCGTGACTGATGAATTGGGATCTCGCCCGAGAGCCCAATTCGTCAGTCACGACTGACGTAACATCTCTGTTCCCTCCTTCAGGGAACGAGTGTTACACAAGTAACCGAGACGATAGATAGATAGATAGATAGATAGATAGACAAACAGATGATAGATAGATAGACAGACAGACAGACACAGACATATAGTTAGATAGATAGATAGCATGACAGACAGACAGACAGACAGATGGATAGAAACAGATATACAGACAGATGATAGATAGACAGACAGACAGACAGACATAGAAACAGATACACAGACAGATGATTGATAGATAAATAGACAGACAGACAGACAGATAGATAGATACAGACAGACAAACATATAGTTAAGATAGATAGATAGCATGACAGACAAGACAGACAGACAGATAGATAGATAGTTCCCTTTCAGTCAGTCACGTTCGACGTTATGTCAGTCGTGACTGATGAATTGGGATCTCGCCCGAGAGCCCAATTCGTCAGTCACGACTGACGTAACGTCTCCGTTCCCTCCTTCAGGGAACGAGGGTTACACGTGTAACCGAGACGATAGATAGATGATAGATAGATAGATAGATAGATAAAACGACAGACAGACGATAGGTAGATTTCACCATGTAGTATTAAAGTGTATTGTATTACAATCACCAAGCACGGCCCCATACACAGAGATCTGGGCTGAACTCTAAATATCCACTGCCTGGTCTTTTTATTTAGAGTAATTTTACATGTGGTTCAGCACTGACGTGAAATAAATTGTTCCGCCCTCTTGTTGCAGACGCTGTCAAAGTCTATATTTCTAAATGATGAGCCTGAAAAATACTGTTGTAATGAAGCCAGGCAATTTGCAGAGCAGATCGCTCACTCACCGGCTTTAGCTCTCCGGGTCATTGGCCAGAGAGCAGAAGTCAATGCCAACTGGCGGACGGGCCAGAATATAATCCAAAAATAAATGAAGAAAGAGGAACCCTTAAAGCAATAGTTCACCCCAACCATTAAAACTTGTCAAATTTATTCACTCTATTTCTAGCATCAAACACAAAATATGCTCTTTTCTGTACATCTCCTTCAGTGTTTCAAAGAAAGAAATAATACAATCGGAATCAGAGGCGGACTTAACCATTAGGCAAAGGTAGGCGACCGCCTTGGGCCCCCAAAAGCCAAGGGCCCCCTAAAATACTTTTTATATGCGAGATGCGCGTTCAGTGTGGACGCACAAGTGGTTGCTGTGGTGTTCATTACCACGACAACCGTCTGTGCGTCCGCGTTGAACATGCTTCTTAGCAAAAGTAGGGCGATGTAGAAAATGGGGACTGAATTGCGGAATCTATTCATAAAAACGGAATTTACTGTGTAACGCGGAATGTGACGGAATGAACGGCACAGACGCGCGTTTCGTTTGCTAGTTTGCTATTTAAGCTCGCGCAACGCTCGCGGTTGTCGTCTGTAGTAGCTAAATTGTATTTTTGCCATTTAATATTCACATACACTAGTCCATATCGCGGTTTGATTGAAGTGTACTGAATTGCATTTGATTTATTCATTCAATATTTGACGAATTCCGTGACATTGCTCGTTACACAGTAAACTTCTTTAAACAAGTTTCATGATTTTAATTAATTAGACATGTTTTTTGTTAAAATTTAATATAATCATCCAGAAAAATTTAAACGGAAAAAAAAAATAAAAAAAACTGAATCCAGAAAAATTCAAACAGAAAAAAAGATTTTGGAAAAAATAAAACTTAGGCTAATTTAGGCGGACGCGGTAATCAGAATGCATGCATAATTCAGGCAGTTATACCAGAGTCGAGTGAACACAGAAAAAAAAAAAGAACGTGGGTGATGATGAACGCTAATTTAGTGCTTTTCGAGAGCACCATTCAAAAAGCATCAAGATGAAAATCAGAAATGTTGCCTTGAAGAACTGAAATATATAAGTTTACAATATTGTAAGTCTTAACATTACTGAAACTAAAATAAAAATTAAAACTAAATAGAAATCTTTAAAACAATAAAAATAACAAAAGAACATAAAATTATTAAAACTTACACTAAAATTAAAATTAAACTATATACTAAATGTAAAATAACACCGTTTTGCCATTAAAAAGTAGGCAGAGATGGGGACGGCTCTTTCCAAAAATTAACTTAAATGATTTTAGCAAATGGCTGCAATATAACAAAGAGTGAAAAATTTAAGGGGGTCTGAATACTTTCCGTACCCACTGTATGTAAAAAAAATGGTATAGTAAATACAAGTACACAAATGAACAAACCATGTGTGTAAAACATGTAAAAAAAACAGCCAACATGACTACTACACAACATCCAAAATGCAATATGGTGTTCAGAAGGGTAATTTCATATTGTGCCAACAGACACTGGCACACGTTCAAGCACTGTTCATCTATTTATACCAGTTTGGTGTATCTGCTGTAGCTTGTTTCTGGGTGTTGTTGGGCCCTAGTGGTTCTTTCAGTTCAAGGCCACTGGACACTGGCTCCATCATCCTGGTCCTTAGTTCGACCTTGTAAAAAAAGAAACTGTATATATAAATTTTTATATAATACATGCAAACTTAAACCTCAAAAACCTGGAAATGGACATGATGAGGATTTTCAAATAGGTGTGAAAAGTGTGAAAAGATCCATGTGGGTGTGACTAAATACAACTAAATGCAAAAGAAAAAAGAAAAAAATTTGTAAAGTTATTGGAGAGTTAGTTGTATGACTATATGTTTGAGCATCAGGACCACTGAGGTTTTATTTTTACTAAATGTAATAATGTATTTAATATACTCTGGTCAAAGTCTACATAAAAATAACATTTCAGCAGAAGTATTAACAGGTGAAAAATAAATGTTGTAAATTCCAGACTGCATGTGAATTTTCTATTATTACCGTTTCTGTTTTTAGTTATTAGGAAATACCCTGAGGTATGTCAATTTATTTTTAGATAATTGACTTAGACAAGGTTTTTGTGAAGTGAGACGTCTCCATCTAGTGGACAACAGATAGTAGCAACTAAGAGACCAAGTTCATTCAAGTGATTAAATGCATGTAAACATTAAAATTTGTTTAAATAAATTCAATAATAACATTTTTGACTAATTTATAATAAATTAGTCAAAAATGTTACACACACACACAAAATGTGTCAAAAATGTGAAAAAATCTACTAGAGGGATCTACTCTTCAAAAGTACACAAGTATGTAACTTTGAAACTTAAATGTAACGTTCCACAAACATTTGTCTAACTGAGGCCAGTGATGAGTCTGGCATTTATTATTTCTTTAGATTAGATACTTTGGATCATGCTCGATTTATGAGCTGTTGTCCACAAGAGTCAAATGCATTTCACAGTCACAACTCACAACCTGATTTGTTCTGTTAGCCTGTGCTTTCTGTTTAGCCTGACGCTGATTTGTGAGAACTAGCAAAGGTTTTTAGTCACACATCTTGATGTTAGACGATTGCCTGCCTTGGTTTGTATACACAATCATAGATCGATGATAATGGCTACATTATAATTTCATGCAAAAAAGAAATGCATTCATAAAGATGCATGATCTAGTTTACTGGGACCTGAAGAAGATTCTTTGATTTATTAGTAAATTCAAAGGCAAACAAACATTTAGTTTGTGTCCAAATGACAGCAAGCACATGCAAAATATTATGCAACAGGGCAGAATACACTGGAGTCCCTAGTTAACGAGTATTCATCCACAGGCCTTATCAAAAAGGTTGCTCTAGGGACAGTGTGATATAGCTACTAAAAATGTACAAAACATAATTGTACCAGCTTATTCCCTTCTGTACCCTCCAGTTGTAATTACGTAAAAAATGTTGTCTACAGACAAATGTCTCCACAGTATCCATAGTGTCACCAAAGTCTCTGTACTGCAGTACTGTATGACTTATATGCGTAAACATGTTAAGCTCTGATAAATAATAAAAGTTTGTACTTTCTATACAGATTTGCATTAAATACAAAAATAAATCTTTGTGGTAGGCTATATAAAGTCAAGTCATATAATGCAGTGATAACGAGCCCATCAGAAAAAAAGAAAACCTCCCTCTATCCACTGGTGACGCTGTTGGACAGTCTAAAATGAATGGTTTACAGTACGCATTATTTGATATACGTTGTAATATTTGTATTATTTTGTTTAATTTTTGCACTGTTGATTTTTTTCTTATCCAAAGTTTTGAGAAGAGCCGCATCCTTTGAGAAAATACCTGTGTCCTGCACAGATGCTGTGTGGTCAAAAACACATTAAAAAATAACAATTTTAAAAATGTATGAAAAACAGTATTAAATATATAAACATATACAGGCTACATCACATATAAATATAAAGCCTACAGTTTATGTTGTAAAGTTGGTTATTATAAAAATATTATAGGTCGTGAAGCAATATCCAGATAATTGTTTTCAAGTTGCATACATAACATACTTATGTTCAAATTAAATGTAATTATCTAAAAAATAGAGCACATCGCGCTATTTAAACGAATGTCGTCGTTTTTTTAAAAATAAATGTAAGATTAGCTTCAATTTAGGCAAAAGCTAGTGAATTAGCATAGCATTCACATGTAGGCTACAGGGTTAGCCTATTTTGTCATGTTTCACTCAGGAAAATGCAGTCAGGAACTCTGAATTGTTTGTTGAACAGTTATTCCAGTTTCTTTGCTTCTCTCGCTGCAGAATATGTAATGTTAAGGAATAATTGACGAATTATTAATTATTATGATTGAATTATTAGAAAAGTTACACCTCGGGTGTGCATTACTTTTCTAATAATTCAACGGCCCGGAGTCAATTATTCCGCTTATACTATGGTTACCACACCTCAAGACATCGATCAGATTATATATTTAAAGGGATTCGTCCGGTTTTTGTACTTAAATCGCTATTGTGAGTAGGATTATTTCTTCCGCATCTCATCCAACGCCTCTTTTGCTAGTTCCAAAACGTCATTTTAAAGCTGGTAATGGAGGCTTGAGCCGTTGATAGCATTCTAATGCAGTTATTAATGAAGTTATTAGAAAGAGAGCGACAGAGAGAGAGAGAGAGAGCTTGTGTGAATTAGGCAACCTCTGTGCGTCCTTCAACAGTGTTCTGCAGCAGCGTCTCTAAACAGCGCCGCTGTTATTACCTCGCTAGTGAGAAATGTCATGTGTAGCCTTTAAGTTGCTACACTATATAGCAGGGGTGTCCAAACTGTGTCATGAAGAGTTTAGCTCCAACCCCAATTAAACACACCTGAACCAGCTAATCAAGCTCTTACTAGGCATACTAGAAACTTAAAAGGCAGGTGTGTTGAGGCAAGTTGGAGCTAAACTCTGCAGGACACTGGCCCTCCAGGACCGAGTTTGGGCAGCCCTGCTATATAGGCTAACTGATAAAATCGGCAGGGCAGCGCTGACAACACCTTTTTGTGCAAACTGCGTGACCGTAGTGTGCGAGCACGTGTGATTGCAGTAGTCCCTGTGTGCTGTATAGGTACTGTACTAATTTCCGTTATTACAGTTAACTATGCGAAGTGATATGGAACTGTAATGCGGTCAAGAGAGCTGTCTGGAACTACGTTCGCCGTGCGTTTCCTTGAAAATAATTGCACACCTCAGAACGTTCGTCAGCCAATCAGATTCAAGCATTCAACGGCCCCGCAGTATAACTTCGAATAGGCTACACAGTGATGTTGATTCATCCAAGTGAATCGAAAGATTCATTCACTGATCCGTTCATTGACTTTTTCAGAAGGTCCCGTCGCTACGCCAGGAGGTGGCGAGCAGTGCTTTGTGATTGAGTAGTGAAGAGATTTTTTCAAAACCGAGCCAGCTTACTTAAAAAGTGTATTTACAGAATATGAATTTTTATTCAAAACATAATTTTATTCTACAGACTCTTTCACAAACCTGCAGAAACCTCAAATGTCAGCAGACAAAACTCATTAAAGCACATCAGCCTACTGTAGAAACCTTTGGACTGAGTCTTATCTTTTCAGGAATAGTTGTAACTTATTTTTTTTTTCAGAAACACCAATGACACACCTTATTAAAACATCTCTAATTGACAGACTCCCTATAATTGTAAATTTGAACAACATGGAGGTAACGGACTTGTAAACGCAACGCCTTCCACTGAAACTCTAAAAGATGAAGTTGGATTGCCAAAGTAATTCAAACTCGGGTATTTAATTGGTTTCTTGGGCCTAGTATAACTCATTCTTCTGGCCATCATAGAAATAAACAGTGGCATTGTTGCCCTCATTCTCACTATCACAGCTCACTGTGGCTGATAAAAACACATGGTTTCATAATTCAATAATAAAAGACTGTATCCAGCGATACAGAGCAATATGAAAAAATAGCAGATTTCAGCAGGACAGTTTCTGATAGTGGCCTGAAGAGGCAAATGTTGTGTCACTCAACCTGTTTGTTCTGCCTGTAAAATCAGACCTCTCTCTAAACATATACCCTATGGACTAAATAACATGGACGTAATTTTGATAAATAAAACCAGTCACAGCAATCTTGTACTGAAACTCGGTTTTAAGTGAACTTTGCCTTGAGAGAAACTGCATTGATCATATTAATCTGCATTATCTGAAGATAACAAATCTGTCTGAAGATGTCAAATCTGTTTCTCTTTTTTATTATACCTGTTATCTCGGTGTGTGTTTGCAAGGCTTTCATAAAACTCCACACAGGGGTCACTATGCATAGATATCATAGAGTAGATCAGGGTAATAACTCACAGCAAATTATCATTGTTAAGATAAACAGCAAATGTGTGAGTTTACTTAAAGTCATTGCACCATTGATACAAATCTTTATAATCTTAATATCCCATTACAGTGATCTTTTATCCACCCGCTGTTACCTTTAAAATTTTGTGCATCTCTGCGCATATGCTTATCTTATGAAATTACATCACACAGGATCATTTATGTTCTGTATTTTTTTCTTCTGATAGCATCAGCAAAGACTCAGTGGGCGTTGGTTAAATGTTGTTTACACTGTGATATGTATGATCAGGTAAAAAGGGACTTAACAACTGAAATACTTTATTCTTTTGACTTTCTTTTTTAAAATCAGCATGTACAGAAATAACTTTCATATGCAAAGCATTAAAACACACATAACGTAACAATCTACTGTGTGCATAAAGCAGGTGTTATGTTCAGAACTTGTCTTTTTTCTCAAGGTCAATGTGTTCCTCTACAGGACGTTTTTGTTTCTTAGATGTTTTGACGAGTCCATACACCAAGAGGACAACAGCGACTGCTGCAATAATAGAGAGACTGAAGAGGACATTGAGAGCCAGTGTAGCATCAGGAGCTGACACTTCCAAGCCTAAGAAACTAACCAACAGTTCCTCACCAGGAGGAGATGGAGGAGTAGTACCTGCAAACAAGAAAAGATGTTGGATGGATGGACTGATGGACGAATTAATGAATGCATGGAACAAAGGGTACGACTACATATAGATAAGTAAATAAGTACCGGGGATGTCAACATCAGGTTCGTGGATCTGACATTCATGTGGAATTTCTCCTGGGCTTATGAAGCCATTGCAGTTGATTATTGTAGCATAGTGCCAGACAGATTTCTTATGAAAAAATAGCAGATTTCAGCAGGACAGTTTCTGATAGTGGCCTGAAGAGGCAAATGTTGTGTCACTCAACCTGTTTGTTCTGCCTGTAAAATCAGACCTCTCTCTAAACATATACCCTATGGACTAAATAACATGGACGTAATTTTGATAAATAAAACCAGTAACAGCAATCTTGTACTGAAACTCGGTTTTAAGTGAACTTTGCCTTGAGAGAAACTGCATTGATCATATTAATCTGCATTATCTGAAGATAACAAATCTGTCTGAAGATGTCAAATCTGTTTCTCTTTTTTATTATACCTGTTATCTCGGTGTGTGTTTGCAAGGCTTTCATAAAACTCCACACAGGGGTCACTATGCATAGATATCATAGAGTAGATCAGGGTAATAACTCACAGCAAATTATCATTGTTAAGATAAACAGCAAATGTGTGAGTTTACTTAAAGTCATTGCACCATTGATACAAATCTTTATAATCTTAATATCCCATTACAGTGATCTTTTATCCACCCGCTGTTACCTTTAAAATTTTGTGCATCTCTGCGCATATGCTTATCTTATGAAATTACATCACACAGGATCATTTATGTTCTGTATTTTTTTCTTCTGATAGCATCAGCAAAGACTCAGTGGGCGTTGGTTAAATGTTGTTTACACTGTGATATGTATGATCAGGTAAAAAGGGACTTAACAACTGAAATACTTTATTCTTTTGACTTTCTTTTTTAAAATCAGCATGTACAGAAATAACTTTCATATGCAAAGCATTAAAACACACATAACGTAACAATCTACTGTGCGCATAAAGCAGGTGTTATGTTCAGAACTTGTCTTTTTTCTCAAGGTCAATGTGTTCCTCTACAGGACGTTTTTGTTTCTTAGATGTTTTGACGAGTCCATACACCAAGAGGACAACAGCGACTGCTGCAATAATAGAGAGACTGAAGAGGACATTGAGAGCCAGTGTAGCATCAGGAGCTGACACTTCCAAGCCTAAGAAACTAACCAACAGTTCCTCACCAGGAGGAGATGGAGGAGTAGTACCTGCAAACAAGAAAAGATGTTGGATGGATGGACTGATGGACGAATTAATGAATGCATGGAACAAAGGGTACGACTACATATAGATAAGTAAATAAGTACCGGGGATGTCAACATCAGGTTCGTGGATCTGACATTCATGTGGAATTTCTCCTGGGCTTATGAAGCCATTGCAGTTGATTATTGTAGCATAGTGCCAGACAGATTTCTTAGGAATACGTGGTAAAGAAGGATCTGATCGATTTACATAGAAAAAGCCAAATTTGTCATCAAAACCCGTCGCCCATTCCAGATTGTCCATTAGCGTCCAGGCAGCGTAGCCACGGATGTCTATTCCATCCAGCAAATATGCTAAATAATGAGATGACATTTTATGCAATTATCATAAATGAATTTTTACCAAAATACTAGTCTAAAAAACAAACAATAATATTAAAACGCATGGAAAAGCATCACAGAAATCTGTTGCATAATGCTGTCCTCTCTGAAGAAAACAAAATCTCTTTACCTTTTAGGGCCTGATTGATATAGTTATCATAGTAGTGGATTCGGTGAACATCATTCAGATTCATTGACTCTCGTTCTGATACTCCATTCTCTGTTATATAAATAGGAGGGTCTCCATATTCCTCCTTAATGAAATTCAAAATGTTTCTGAATCCCACAGGAGTTACTTTCAACCAGAAGGATCCAGAATCCAGCCATGTACGATCCGCAACTGTTCCTGCACCCCTGGAATAGATGGCAACATAATAAATATTGATGCATGTTTTAAATAAATTGGGCCTGAAACAGTAGGACTATGTTTAGTAAAACTTTAAAGGCTACCTGTCTGCATCATAATGCTCGAGGTTCTTGTAGTCCATGTTATAGGCTAAGACAGTGGTGTAGTGGTTGAATCCAAAATAATCATGAGTTCCCTTAATCCTCGCTACTTCTGCCGGGGTAAATTCTGGAAGCCTGTTAGACGTAAAATGCAAATGTAAAAACATTCATAAGCATTTGACAAAGCTTTGAATTCCTCAAGTGAACTTTGCCTTGAGAGAAACTGCATTGATCATATTAATCTGCATTATCTGAAGATAACAAATCTGTCTGAAGATGTCAAATCTGTTTCTCTTTTTTATTATACCTGTTATCTCGGTGTGTGTTTGCAAGGCTTTCATAAAACTCCACACAGGGGTCACTATGCATAGATATCATAGAGTAGATCAGGGTAATAACTCACAGCAAATTATCATTGTTAAGATAAACAGCAAATGTGTGAGTTTACTTAAAGTCATTGCACCATTGATACAAATCTTTATAATCTTAATATCCCATTACAGTGATCTTTTATCCACCCGCTGTTACCTTTAAAATTTTGTGCATCTCTGCGCATATGCTTATCTTATGAAATTACATCACACAGGATCATTTATGTTCTGTATTTTTTTCTTCTGATAGCATCAGCAAAGACTCAGTGGGCGTTGGTTAAATGTTGTTTACACTGTGATATGTATGATCAGGTAAAAAGGGACTTAACAACTGAAATACTTTATTCTTTTGACTTTCTTTTTTAAAATCAGCATGTACAGAAATAACTTTCATATGCAAAGCATTAAAACACACATAACGTAACAATCTACTGTGCGCATAAAGCAGGTGTTATGTTCAGAACTTGTCTTTTTTCTCAAGGTCAATGTGTTCCTCTACAGGACGTTTTTGTTTCTTAGATGTTTTGACGAGTCCATACACCAAGAGGACAACAGCGACTGCTGCAATAATAGAGAGACTGAAGAGGACATTGAGAGCCAGTGTAGCATCAGGAGCTGACACTTCCAAGCCTAAGAAACTAACCAACAGTTCCTCACCAGGAGGAGATGGAGGAGTAGTACCTGCAAACAAGAAAAGATGTTGGATGGATGGACTGATGGACGAATTAATGAATGCATGGAACAAAGGGTACGACTACATATAGATAAGTAAATAAGTACCGGGGATGTCAACATCAGGTTCGTGGATCTGACATTCATGTGGAATTTCTCCTGGGCTTATGAAGCCATTGCAGTTGATTATTGTAGCATAGTGCCAGACAGATTTCTTAGGAATACGTGGTAAAGAAGGATCTGATCGATTTACATAGAAAAAGCCAAATTTGTCATCAAAACCCGTCGCCCATTCCAGATTGTCCATTAGCGTCCAGGCAGCGTAGCCACGGATGTCTATTCCATCCAGCAAATATGCTAAATAATGAGATGACATTTTATGCAATTATCATAAATGAATTTTTACCAAAATACTAGTCTAAAAAACAAACAATAATATTAAAACGCATGGAAAAGCATCACAGAAATCTGTTGCATAATGCTGTCCTCTCTGAGGAAAACAAAATCTCTTTACCTTTTAGGGCCTGATTGATATAGTTATCATAGTAGTGGATTCGGTGAACATCATTCAGATTCATTGACTCTCGTTCTGATACTCCATTCTCTGTTATATAAATAGGAGGGTCTCCATATTCCTCCTTAATGAAATTCAAAATGTTTCTGAATCCCACAGGAGTTACTTTCAACCAGAAGGATCCAGAATCCAGCCATGTACGATCCGCAACTGTTCCTGCACCCCTGGAATAGATGGCAACATAATAAATATTGATGCATGTTTTAAATAAATTGGGCCTGAAACAGTAGGACTATGTTTAGTAAAACTTTAAAGGCTACCTGTCTGCATCATAATGCTCGAGGTTCTTGTAGTCCATGTTATAGGCTAAGACAGTGGTGTAGTGGTTGAATCCAAAATAATCATGAGTTCCCTTAATCCTCGCTACTTCTGCCGGGGTAAATTCTGGAAGCCTGTTAGACGTAAAATGCAAATGTAAAAACATTCATAAGCATTTGACAAAGCTTTGAATTCCTAAAAAAAAAAAAAAAAAAGATAATATCTTTACCTTGATTGTGGTCGGCCAGCCGCTAAACTTCTCTCTCGAATTATGTTCTTCATTAAATCGCTATAATCTCCATTGAACACGGGATGAGCAAACCAACCAATCTGGAACTGTTTCGAGGGATGAAAAATAAATTAACATTTTTAGTTCTAGTTAATGATAACAACACTGTCATGGATGCAGAAATGGTTGAACTACAAAACTGTACCTGAACTACACGAACGGCAGCGTCCACGTCTTCCTGTTTGTATGGGTTTCTTGGCTCCGCCCAGTCAGAGTTTATCGTGATACCAACGATGCCACCGTGTTTTGCACGATACTTGTCATTATACACATGCCAGGCCTCAGCATGAGCCTTGATGAGGTTGTGTGCCACAATATATGGTGCAGTGCCTGGTCTGAAACTTATACCTGGACAGAAATAAAACCGTAAATTACTTTATTAATGTCAAAATCATGTTTTACAAAGAATAAGAGGATAATTTTCAGTGCAAATGACACCTGGTGCTGCACTTCCATAGCCATGTCCTATCATTGCAACATTGTAGGGTTCATTTATAGTGATCCAGAACTTTACTTTGTCTCCCAGACTGTTGAACACAACATCAGAATAGTCTCTGAACCTCTCGACAATGGTGTCATTTTCCCAGCCACCAACATCCTGAAGTGCTTGTGGGAGATCCCAGTGGTATAAAGTCACCTGCCAATTCAAAATGATTAATAGAAATTTGTTGAAATCCTTTAGGCTACAAGAGCAATTTTATTCAATATATTTTACCTGTGGCTTGATATTGGCTGCCAAAAGAGCATCTACTAGTCTATGATAGTAGTTGAGTCCAGCTTCATTAATTTTCCTGGTCGTTCCATCTGGCATAATTCTGGGCCATGAAATAGAAAACCGATAGTGGTTGACCCTCAGTGTTTTGAGACTATTGATATCCTCAGCGATCTTGTTGTAGCTGTCACAGGCAATGTCACCATTTTCATCCTGCGATATCTTTAAAGCAGTATGAGCAAATTTGTCCCAAATGCTGAGACCTTTTCCATCAGCTCTCCAGGCGCCCTCTATCTGTGGTGTTGGAGAATAACATAGTTCCTCAGAACAAATACAATAGGATGAAACATTTCACACACTACATTTCAGCTCTTATTAATTTGCAACTACACGTCAACCTCAAGAGTATTAGTAGACTTAATTGGTTAGGGTTAGTAGAACAATGAGACATGTACTTGCAAATTTACTTACAGTCAGTAGATGTCTGTTTGGGAACCGTCAAAATGAAGTATTAGCAGATATTGAGCAGACAGTCTACTAATACTTTAATAACTGGTAGTTGACATGTAGTTGTAATGTTACTTAGAGTCCGCAGAATGACTAAGCTGGACTATCAAAATAAAGTGTGTTTGTTAAAATGGACTGTACCTGATAGGCAGCAGTTGCTGTGCTCCATATAAATCCCTCTGGGAAATGTCCATATAACATTTCTTCCTCTGTTGGCAATGGAAAGCCATTATTTCTCATTATATCAAAGTAGAGGTGAGCAGAGCGCTTTGGAGTTCTCGGCCGACTTGAATGTTTAAAGTTCACATAGTGAAGTCCATAGCCAACAGTGTAGCCTTTCAGCCACTCGAAGGAGTCCATTAGAGAGGAAGCAATGTAACCCTTGACACGTACTCCATCCAGATTGTGCGCTAAGAAGAGAATACATGTAAATGTGTGTCAGGTTCAGCAATTTGCAGAGTAACACTATTACAAACTTTGGGCTGCATTCACTATTAATAATAATAGTTATTTATCTCAAATGTAGATTCTGTAGTAGTTTTAAAAACTAATTTTTCTTTGGATTTTATGCACAAATATGCGCCGGTAATGAATACCTTTAAGAGCCTCATCAACATAGGTCTTCAGGAAGAATATTCGATCAGTGTCATCAATTGTTATAGCAGTGCCTGTAGCTACACCATTTTCTGTAATATAAATCTCAGGGTCTCCATACTCTTCCTTTAACCAGTTAAGAAGTCTCCTGAGTCCCCAAGCAACAGCCTTCTGCTCATTAACAGCTGTATTTTCAGAGCCATCTGCATTGTCCTTTTCAACATCCTGATCAGTTTCATAAGACTCAATATTGAGTCTGCTGGTCACATGACGCACGACTTTGGTAGTGTATGTATTAATGCAGAATACATCAGCTGTTCCTTGGATAAAGGCTTTGTCTTCATCAGTAAAAGAAGGCAACCGGGAATTTGGCAAGCCTTGAAGTTCACTTTTATTTCCAACCTGCCACTTCATGGCATCAGGGTAATCGCCATTTTTAAAGATGGGGTGTGCAAACCAGCCTAGCTGGAACTGAAGGGCTCGATCAGCAGCCACCATCTCTCGAGGAACATTGATGTCTAGGGGTTCTGCCCATTCAGCGTTCAGACTAATGGATACCAGACCTCCTTGAGATGCCCTGTATTTCTCATCATAAGTGTGATATACTTGTGCATGAGCTTTCAGGAGGTTGTGTGCAACCCTGTATGGAGCATCTCCGGGTTGATTCACATTAGGTGGAATCTGACCCAGTCCATATCCCGACCATGCAATGGTATAGGGTTCATTAAATGTGATCCAAATCTTCACCCTGTCTCCAAATGTTGCATAGCAGAAGTCACAATATTCATTGAATATGTTAATCATTTCGAGGTTGTCCCAACCACTGATGTCCTGCAAAGCCTGTGGCAGGTCCCAGTGGTAGAGAGTCACCATGGGTGTGATATTGTTTACTATGAGACCATCTATAAGCCTGTTGTAATAGTCCACCCCCTTCTGGTTAAGAGAAGATTTATAGCCATTGGGGAAAATTCGAGGCCATGACAAGGAGAATCTGTAAGTTTTAACTTTCAGGGCTCTCAACATGTATAGATCCACATCTATTTTATTATAACTGTCACATGCCATATCGCCATTGTCATTGTTTGGGATATTTCCAGATTTTTGAGTGAAAGTATCCCAAACACTTGGCCCTTTTCCATCTGCATTTCAGCCACCTTCTACCTGATATGCTGAAGACGAGACACCCCAATGGAATTCCTCTGGAAATGCACCATAGTGATAAAGCTGTCTCTCAGACTTGGTCTGAGGGGAGAACTTTTCCCAAACAACCTTGGATTTGGAAGGAACTTCAGATGGAGGCAGACTAGGGAATCTTGTGATCTCAATTTTATTTCCATATATTTGCATCTTAGCACTTGCTTTAGTATCAGGAAATCCTTTTTTCGCAATCACCTTTGAGTATTAATATGTTGATGCTTTGGGGGTTCTCTGTCTGTCAGGATCTTCAAAGTCCACTTAGTGCAATCCAAATCATTGACTGTAGCCTTGAGGACCCTCAAATCCATCCATTAGAGACTGGACTGTAAACCACTGGATGTCAGTTTTATCTAAAAGCACAGCTGTTTGGACAGAAAGTGTAGTAGTTTGTAGTTACTACTACTAACAACAAAGTGTATGTATTTAATGAACTTTAGATAGTGATCTTTTATTAGATAGCCTGATGTTAAGGTTTGGCAAATATTTTGTTACATTGGTAGAAGATTGTGTTCAAAACTCGTAAGGCTATGGCTTCCCTAATTTTCTTCATGGCTTGCTCTTTGTTTTTGGCTACCTAAAACAAAGGTCTGTATGATTATTGCAGATTCAGCATTTTCATATATTTTCAGCCCCCTGCAGTATTCATTATTTCTGCAAAAAGAGAAGTTTGTCCCAAGCTATCATGATATGAAAGTATTGCCAACAATCATTTTTAAGATCACATACCTTATTAGAGCTAGAGTGGCTAAGAGGAACTACGCTAAAAAGCTAGAATACCAGTTCTCTTCCAATGACACGGCTTCAGTGTGGAAAGGCCTGAAAGACATTACAAACTACAAGACACCATCCCCCAACACTGAGGTGAATCAACGACTTGCTGAAGACCTGAACGAGTTTTACTGTAGGTTCGAAACCGGTCTCACACCTCACACCTGCTTTGAACATCTCTCTACACAACCATTAACACCTCCAGTTACCCCCCTCTCCCCCACACCTGCACTTCAGATCAGTGAAGACGATGTGCGTAAGGTCTTCAGAAAGAACAAGAGAAGAAAGGCACCAGGCCCAGACAGTGTCACACCAGCCTGTCTGAAAACCTGTGCCGACCAGCTGGCCTACATCTTTGCACAGATCTTTAACAGATCACTGGAGCTGTGCGAAGTCCTTTCCTGCTTCAACACTCCACCATAATCCCCGTCCCAAAGAAACCCAAAATTACTGGACTTAATGACTACAGATCTGTTGCTTTAACGTCTGTGGTCAGAAGGCATTTGAAAAACTGGATTTGGCTTATCTGAAGGACATCACTGGACCTCCTGCAGTTTGCTTACCGAGCAAATAGGTCTGTTGATTATGCAGTCAGCATGGGGCTGCACTTCATCCTGCAACATCTGGACAAAAAAGGGACTTATGTGAGGATCCTGTTCGTGGACTTCAGTTCGGTTATACTCGGCCATCATTGAATCCGTCCTCTGCACTTCAATAACTGTCTGGTTCAGCTCAGCTACCAAAACTGACCTTAAACGACTACAGAGGATAGTTCGGACTGCTGAGCGAATCATTGGTACAACCCTCCCTATCCTCCAAGAACTGTACTCATCCAGAGTGAGTAAAAGGGCTAGCAAAATCATTCTGGACCCCTCACACCCAGCCCACTTCCTATTCGAACTGTTGCCGTCTGGTCGGTGCTACAGAGCAGTGAGCACCAAAACAGCCAGACATAGGAAAAGCTTCTTCCCTCAGGCCATCTACCTCACGAACAGTTAAATGGGTCATATGATGCGATTTCAATTTGTCC